>NW_015170913.1:484403-512902 GCF_001447785.1 Gekko japonicus | reverse complement strand
ATTGATGTTAATTATTTTTTTTTTACTCTTATCAAGAGACTAACATTTTGAGAATAGATCTGGGCTATTAGGACTTCACATTTCACAAGTCACCAACTTAGGGTTGCCAGGTCCCCCCTGGCTACCAGTGGGGGTTGGGAGGTTAGGGTTGCCAGATACAGTTTGGGAAACTCCTGGAGATTTGAGGATGGGGCCGGTGAAGGAGAAGAACCGCAGTGAGGTACAATGGCATAGACTCCACCCTCCAGAGCATCCATTTTCTTCAGGGGAACTGATCTCTGTAGTCTGAGCTGTAATTCTGGTGAATTCCCCAGATCTAGAGATGGGCACAAACTGAACCACAAAGCAAAATTCATCATCAATTTTGCCCTGTTCGTGGTTCAAGAACAGAAGTTTGTGACGGGTCTACTGTCACGAACTTCCATGAACTTTTCAAGCAGGTTGTGGTGGTTCGTGGATGGAGCAGAAAGCAGGGGGTTAAAGAGATTCTGGGTTCCTTTAAGCCCTTTCTGGGTCCCTTTCTGTTCCCTAGGAAAGCTGCAAAAACAGCTGAGCGACGGAGAGCAGCTTGCTCCCTGCCACTCAGCTATTTTGGGCTGTCTTGTGCAGTCCCTTTAAACTGAAACAGCTAAGTGATAGGGAGTGCCTCTCCACCATGCAGCTGTTTTTGGGCTGTCTTCTGCAGTCCCTTTAAAGTTTAAAGAGACTGCATAAGGCAGCCTGAAACAGCTGAGCAGCGGGGAGCAAGTTGCTCCCTGTGGCTCAGATGTTTTTCAGACTTTTTGCAAATCCCATTTAAAGAGACTGTGGTCCCTTTCAATGGGGTTTGCGAGGCCATGAACTGGTTCAGTTAGTGAACAATCCTCCTGGTACAGTTTGGTTTGTGGTTCGGTTCATGGTTCGGCCATGAACTGAAACACATTTTCCCAGTTTGTGCCCATTCCTACCCAGGTTTCACCTGGAGGCTGGCATCCCTACACCAACCATAGGTTGGCAGCAGCTTCATGTCCCCCCCCGGCCTGTTTTTTTTTAAAGCCCCCGGAGGGGATTTTTTATTAATTTTTTAAACACTACAAAAACTAGAACAGAAAAAAGGGAACGGGAAAGCTACATATAAGGGAGAAAGTAAAGAATATTGAGATGATCCTGTCTGGCAAGCACATCAGCCAGTTCTTCTGGTTGGATAACAGAGACACATATCTGCTGAGTCACTCTCTCCCTTCGCTGCCTCATGGAACAGAAACGCCATCAGCAAGGCACCAGAGGATACGTAGAGCATTCACAATCTTCCCTCATTATTTCTGAATGTCATTAATGTTTCTGTTTGGATTAGTTATAATAATTATTTGAATGAATTGCTGCATGTTCAGTTCAGATTCCGGTTAGCTGTTATCCAAATGCACACCCCTGGCTGCATGAATAACCAGGATTATTGTGGCCAATTCAGGCAGAACTGATCAGGTGGGGATTTTAGGCCTGACGTATCTGCTATCTTATCAGTGACAGAACATGAATGTGAATGCACCGATTCCATCCACGCTGCACAGAGTAAACCTGCTGAGCTGCCAAGTACACCAGGGAAATCCTAACATTCTACAAGTTTCCCATTAGCAAAGTGTCAACAGCCCAGCAGGGTGAGGAAGTAATGGGATAAATATGTTCTATTTATGCATTGTGGTTGTGCAATGCAGCTCTCTAATGAAACCTATAATTTCATCCAAGGGCAAACCACTACAGTACACAGTACATTTATCCCTTGAGCTTTTTCATTTAACTCTTGGTATCTCTGAAGCCCCTGCTGATGTGCTTATTCTCCCTGCAAGGGATCCTTTGGCAGAATTTACATCTACAGAGATCACAAACCACATCATTGTTTTCCCGCCCCTTCTTCCAAGTATTTGTTAAAGACAAACAAAGCTGTAGATGGGAATAAAATCAAAGGCAATGGAAGGAATAGGGACTGTTAAAAGGCAAGAATTCTCAGTAGGAAGGGGCTTCGCCTTTTCTCAGATTGACTATGAGAGCTAGCAATCCTAAACAGGCCTACTCAGAACGCTACTCAGGATTATTCAGTGGGGCTTACTCCTAAGAAAGTGCTCTTAGAATTGCAGCATTTTAACTCATTCCTCCACTCGTCACAGTGTTCATATGCGTAAGTTTTGCTTATAGGAAACAGTCTTCATTGCTGAGCTGAAACTGCTCCCTGTTTCGTGCCAGTATTTCTGGCAGTGCTGAAAAATGCTTTCTTGGACATTTGTTGGCACATCTTGTGAAAATATCCTCTTATTCATTTAAATTGCCCTCACTTGCCCTCACTCTCAGTTGCCCTTGGTGACGCCATCATGTAGTCAGATCTCATCAGCTCTACAGCATCATGATGTAATTCAGTTCACCATGAGATCCCTGATTGGCTGGAACAGCCAGGAAGGAGAAGAAAGGTCAGCAAAGGAAAAAAGTGACTCTTAAGTCACAAAAAGCCAGGACAGTAGAGAGCAGGATAACAAAGCAAATATTTGTTGTACCGTGTAACTGTGTTTTTTGAGAGGGAGACCTTTCTATCCTGCTGTGATTTGCTGCCCTAATATCTCAGTTTGGTAATTGTTATAGCCTTGTCTACTCAACAAGTCAACGCAATGGCTTCTTTTTAAAAATTCTAGTACATCCAAACGGAGTTTAAGCAAACCAGAAGCAAATAGGTACCGTCGCTATAGTAACAGAAGTAATACTTCTGAATATTACCAACTGTCATTCATTTCCAGTTCAGATTAGGAATAATAGTGTCACAGTGACCAATATGAATCAGGTATCTGTGTTAAATATATGTATCTCTGCAACAAAGTGTCAGCAAGAAAGCAACCCGAACGGAAGTGATTCAAGAAGCATCCTTTCAGATAATTCCCCTGTCTGGGATAGAATTGCCAGATCCAGTTTGGGGATGGAGCCTGGGGACAACAGGGCAGAGGTCATTTCGGGGGGGAACGCGGGGAAACACAGTTCCCCCGGGTGAGGTGCAGGGGGGCGGGGCACATGACGAAGCCCCGCCCCCTGCTTCTGGCCGCCCTGCTTCCGGCCCTCATTCAGCCAGGAGGAGGCAGGAGAAGAGGGAGGGTAAGTTGCTTCCTCCCCGCCTCTCCCCACCCGTGCCTGCCTGGGGCCAGGGAGGGCCTTGGCGGGGCTTCCTCGCACCCCCGCTGGCCTTGCAGGTCCACCGCCGGGCCCCTGATGTCAGGGGGTGTGGCATATGCTAATGAGTTATGCTAATGAGTTCCCCTAGCTCTTTTTCTACGAAATGACCCCTGCAACAGGGACCTCAGTGGGGCACAATGCCATATAGAGCCCACCCTCCAAAGCAGCCATTTTCTCCAGGGGAACTGATCTCTGTAGTCAGGAGATGAGCTGCAATTCCGGGGGAATCCCAGCTCCCACCTGGAGGCTGGCCTCCCTACCCTGGGAAGGTGTCCTCCTGTTTCATAAAAGCAAAATAAGTTTTCTGTTAAAGCAGCAGTTTAAGGGTCAAAGCTGGGAGACCTGTGCTCAGACCTCCAGAGTTGTTTTAAAGTCTACAGTTGCATAGGGCCCTGATACACACTGGGGCAGCTGCAAGCAAGAGAAGGACTTTAAACCTTCCACCACCACAGTTTAGTTAACTGATCCCCTCTGGACGGAGGCTGTGACTCAGTGGTAGAGTGTCTGCTTCATATGCAGAAGGTCCTATGTTCCTTTTCCAGCTAAAAGAACCAGGAAGTAAGTTATGTGAAAATCTCTGCCTGACCCCAGAGAGCTATTGCTAGTCAGAGTACACAATACTGCTTTGATTGACCAATGGCCTGACTCAGAATAAGGCTCATGTTCATTGTCCTGTCCCGCGCTGGCTGCGGCTTAGCCAACACTTTCTAGGTATGAGTCAACGCATGACCACTGAAGAAGGCTTAAATCATATTTATTTAACTCCACATGCATTCAGAAGATCATTTACTCACAATCAGGCTGATAGCTGGGTAGAGAAGTTACATCTTTGTGATCTAAGTCAATTCTATGGCCGTGGTGAGAAAGAGATGAGATCCCCCTTCTCCTTCGCGGTAAGGATAGACAAAAGGAAAAGGAAAAGAGCAATAAAACTCCTATTTTTGCACCTCTGAGCTCAGGAAATTACCCTAATGAGCCAGTCAGAGGGAAGCTGCTGGGACCCCTAACGGAGAAC
The DNA here is from genome assembly GCF_001447785.1 of Gekko japonicus. Taxonomy (NCBI): domain Eukaryota; kingdom Metazoa; phylum Chordata; class Lepidosauria; order Squamata; family Gekkonidae; genus Gekko; species Gekko japonicus. The sequence continues at coordinate 508,701 of NW_015170913.1, read as the reverse complement.
AACAATTCCCAGGTGCAACTAGTCTTAAAGATACACAGCAGTTTTACCAAACTACTACTGCCTACAGTTAATGCTTCCTGGAGGCAGCACACTCCCTGCCTGGAATCCTACAGGTTCCACTACCCACATGCATTGCTAATAAAGCCTGATAATTACTACAACTATGCATAATTGGCATGCAGCACATTCATTGATCAATCTGCTGCACTGTTAGCTTGGGGGGGGGGGGATGGGCAAAGACAAGTTGCTCATCTTTTGTCCCCTTCAAAAGTTGCATGGGAAAGGTGTTGCCAGGAGGCAACATCAGGGGAAGGCCTTGGCTTCTATACAATGTTGTTTGCCCTCCAGAGGAACTGGTTGGCCACTGTGTGAGACAGGATGCTGGACTAGGTGGACCACTGGTCTGATCCAGCAGGGCTTTTGTTCTTATGGGTTGGCGTTGACTGGCAAAGCTCTGCAGGAGTGGAAAGATTAACCACCTTCTCCCCTTTACTGCAACCCCAGTCTGAATCAGGGCCTTACATGGCTGCAACTACCCTTTCAAAATCACTGGGAAGATCATATTATGGATCTTCTTGCAATTGTTTAGCAAACTTCGAACAGACTTCATTGGCTTATCTCCACAAATAACTGCAAATGAGAAACTGCATGAACAAGAATGTGGGAAGAAAGCACTTCCATGACACTACAGCTCATTTTCTGTGACTGGAAAAACAACATTTTCACCAGATTGGACACTAACACACATATTCTCTCACCTCCCCCATTTTTCCTCACACAGTGATTATATTTTAACATGGACACAGGTAAGGGTTGCTGGTTCCTCTACCTGCCCCTTAAAATGTTAGCTCTGCAGCAATTATCAGGAGATGCTTATCTCCATGCCATGAAAAGCTTCAGTTGCTACCCGTTCTGCATAAATTAAGCCTCTATTGAAGAGACAGGACATTTTTCCTGGCCACTTGGCAACCATAGCAGCACTTTGCTAATGTCATAGCCATCCATTATAGTAGTAACCTTGACTACCTGGTTGATTGAACAAAATCTTTAAAAACTGTATTGATAATTCCATGTCAATATACTATAATCCCCTTGCTATCCATCTGAATTTGTAGGTAAAATAGGAAAATTGCCCTAATGGAGCAATCTGGAACCTGAACGACTAGAAGAACCCAAAATGTGGGAGATGGGTGACGTTTCCCCACCCTTGTTCAAGTCTTCCATCCGAAGAAGTATGCAGGCATGCTCATGAAAGCTTTTATCCAGAGTTAAACATTGTGCCACTGGATTCAAACTTTGTTCTATTGCTTGGTTCAGGTGGATAGCCATGTTGGTCTGACCAACACAGCTACCCACCTAAATCTATCTTCCATAAAGGGTTATTAAAGTGGAGGGGACACAGACTTTCTCCCTTCTCCTGGTTTGAGAACTGAGGAGGCAGAGCGGACTTGGTGATACTTTTGTAAAAGAGGTTTATCCTTAGGGATTCTTATCCGAAGAAGAGCCAAAGAGCAGTTGAGCTGTATCAGTAACACAGCTATAAGAGTGGCTTCTTAGATCACAAAGGAAAGGTTAAATAGGGTCAGGTGGCTGAGAGACCATTTGCCCTGGAAAGCCAGTGCAGTATACTGGTTAGAGAGGACTAGGACTGGGTAGACCCATGTTCTAGCCCCCACTTGCCACGAGGCTCACTGAGTGGGCTTGGACCAGTCATTATTTCTCAGCTCAACCTTCTTTGTAAAGTTATTGTGAGGTTAAAATGGTGTGTGTGTGTGTGTGTGTGTGTGATGTATACAACTCCTAGCTTCTTTGTGGAAGGCCAGGATAAAAACTGACCCAGAATTTCATCATCTTTCATCTATTAGCATCACTTAAAACATAGAAACTTACTACTATGCAAGTATAAAAGTACTCTTGGTGGGAAGTACACCCACTGTCACTGAGGCCTCAGACCTGGCACTGGCCCTTTAAGGTCAGGCTAACTGTCTAGGTTCCTACTTGGCTGTCTTTTGAGTGTTCCTGTTCCCCTAACGTGCCCCATTGGAACTCCCCTTGCCCGCCACTGATGAAAACAATGATTCTTTCTGGGGTTTCAACAAGCCTGACCTGCTTCTTGGTCCTCTACAACCAGCACATACTTGTCAGTGACAAGCTGGCTGCTTCCTCCATCAGCTGTGTCCCCAGGCTCTTCCATCAGCTCCAGCACTTTTTTTGCCTGGCGTGCCGTATGTGCCTGCCAGCCAGACCGGCTCCTGCTGTCTCCCATCAGCTCCCTTCCTCCTGGCCATTCTTTCCCCTCATTCCTCTTCCCACTGTTTTTTGATGGTCCCACCAGCTGGAATGTGCTCCACCCTTCCGTCAGCGTCCCAGTGTCCATACCAGCCCAGCTGCATTTTCCTCTGCCTGGGCTGCTCAGGGTGCTCCAATGCCACCCAGACTTCGCAGGGCTGCTTGTGCTGCCACAACTCTGTTGGTAGCACAGTAGTTGGCTTATGCCTCCCACAGGTTTCCTGTTTATCAACTGACTGTCCAAACTTCAATCTCTCTTCTGATGATACTTTTAAGGAATGGAACCAAATTGCATATAAGGTCCCCCCACGCCTTGCTTCAAAGCATAAGGGGATGTGGGCTAGAAGAAGGGTCCTCACACTGTGGTTTTCTTCTCATGTCAGTATCACCCATCCCAGCAATGGGAGCAATGCTGGCACAGGGAGGAGCATCATATGTTACCAGAGTGGTGTGAGAGGAACATAGACTGTACAAACTCCCACCCCATATAAGAACTGCACCGCTGCATAGCAAATCATTGCAGCTGTGGAAGTCAGGGCCCTTTATTCCTTGCTGCTGGGATATTAATATCCCTCTGATAATTTCAGTCAAGCGGCAGTTTAGGTGAGCTGGAATCCCACCTTCTGATAGGTCAATTTCAGTTCATGCAAGCAGCAAAAGGTCTCATTAGCATCTCCATCATTAACCAATATGCACACAGGTAATTGGCTTCACCCTTGGAATTTAGTGTTAAATGACTCATCATTACAATATTAATGCAGTCAGGAGTTGGGAATGAAACTGAGGAACAGTTTGAGACAAATGAAAGAATTGTGAACAGATTCTAAAAACACCTGCAGTAGTGCCCACCAATATCTATACACAGTCAAGGACTGCTAATTGCAATACCTTGTTTTTCTTACTTTTGTCCAGACCTTGGGAAGTCCAAATAAAATGACACTATGGGGCCTAGGAACCCTCTTTCATTGTCATTTTAATTTGAAATGGTATTATTTTAGTTCCACTAAATGTATGTTTTCATATTCTTGTATGGATGGGAACGGGCAATCTTTACTATACAACCAGAATTAATTTCATTCATATGTAGTTCTGATTAATACAAGTACATTATTCAACTGTTGCCACTCCTTGGTGCTCCTTCCAGATGACCACTGGAGCCAGATATGTCAGCACATGGTCAGTCACCTTCAGAAACCCCATACCAATAGACACTTGTCACTGCTTACAGTGGCCTCAGACCAGGGGTTGCCATAATGCTGGCAAAGCCCCTCCCTTCCTCCTCTTTGGCCACGTAACGTTATTACGTTTCTTTACACACCGAGATATTGACTTCCCCAGTCCTTCATTACACTTCTGTACCCTCCCACCAAGGTACTAGCCTCTCGCTTCTCAGTCCTGCTTTGCTCCCAGAGTCTCTCTTCAGTCTATTCCCTTCCTTACAGCCCTCTGGAGGCTTTTATCACTGGAGCTTCAAGTCCCTCTGTCTTCCCAAGGAGTTCCCCTCTAATTTCCCCGGCCTCTCTCAATCTAGCCCACTTGCAACTTCACTAGGGCTGGTACATCCTCCAAGCTCTATATCTTCTGTACTGAAATGTGCCGGATAAACTCATCCCTTGGTGCCTTGCAACTCCACACTCCCACCTCTGTTTTCACCGGTTCTGAGCACGCTGGTCAATGGCTATAGTTGTGTTACAAGTGCTCCCTCCAATAGCCTCAGCATTTCACTCCCAACCTCCCTGGTTCTGTCACTCTGTGATCCCTTCGATCCTCCATGCCTGTCACTTTTGTCTTGGGGCTCTCCTTCCTGCTACAGACTGATGACAGCCATCTCTATGGTCCTTTTCGCACTAGACCTTAAATTCTGGTTCAACCCTGTCCCCGAACTTACATTCTACACCACACGCGAGTTCACCCTGTAATCATCTCGGGGTATTTTTACATTCTACACTACACTTGAGTTCACCTCTGTAATTATCTCGAGGTATTTTTTGTTTCCACATTACATTGAGGTCACCCTGGTTTTGCCCCACATTTGTCCTGGAATAAACAGATGCTGCTATAACCAGGGATATATGCAAGGTATTGTGTCTGAGTTGAACTCTAATAAAACCAGGGAAGAGATCCAAGTGTGGAAATGACCTTAGTCTCCAGCCCCCACCTCCAGTTTCCCTGCCCTGGCTTTCTTCTCTTCCTCAGACTGCATCTGCTTACTCAAGGTGGCTTCCTCTCCCCTTGCTGATCTCACCATTAGCTTTTAAAGACCCCATTCATTGGGTCAGATGCTGCCCTCTCTTTGGTGGTGGGGCATTACTTATTGCTCAGTTGATTTTATTTCCAACAAAGCTGCAAGAGGTGTCTGGTGTCCGGCATGGCCCTGTGGGACCGCCCCATCAGCTGCAACACTATTCTCTATTTATTTAGTGTATTTTTTTGTTCACCTTTCCTCCAAGGAGCTCAGGGTGTGTGAAACATGGTCCCCCTTTCCTCTATTTTATTATAAGAACAAAAGAAGAGCCCTCCTGGATCAGACCAGTGGTCCATCTACTCCAGCATCCTGTCTCACACAGTGGCCAACCAGTTCCTCTGGAGGGCCAGCAACAGGGCATAGAGGCTGAGGCCTTCCCCTGAGGTTGCCTCCTGGCTCTGGGATTCAGAGGTTCCCTGCTGAAAGTTTAAAGGGCCCTCCTGGTGATCGGCAGGCCATATGCTTCTCGTTGATCAGCTGAAGCCCTTTAAATCTCTGCAGGAGGAGAGGGAGAGGGGTGGCCGGAGGTGGTCACAGTTTGGGGGCAGGGCTATCCCTGCCCACCCCCAGAATGCACCCCAAATCCCTCCACCAGAGTGACAAGGGGACCTGGCAACCCTACTCACAGCAGACCTGTGAAGTAGATTAGGCTGAGAAAGAATGACCCAGAAACTTCTAGGCAAGTGGGGAATTGAACTGGGGCCTCCCAGATTCTAGTCCAGCAGTCTTAACAACTGTGCCACCTTCACTCTCCAAACCCTAGCCAAGCTGCACCACATCATAAGACAGATCTACATAAGAGAAATGAATGTATCACCTGAATGTAAACTACCTTTTTCTGTCACGCAGTGTGCTTCAAATGCTGCTCTCCAGCTACTCAGAAGAAGCCATTGGCCAGGAGTGAACAATAGGAACCATGTTACAGTATGCTGCTAGGCCCAGAAGGCTCCAAAAACCTTCAGATATATGGCCTTCTCAGTATTAGTTCTGGAGGTTTTGCTCCAGGAGACAAAAGGCACTCCAACAATATTAACCTTCAAATAGCCACACGATATTGCATGCCTTTCTAGCATGTGATGAGCCACATCCATGCAGTAATTTATAGATACGTAGGACCAATGTATATAATGTTCTATATGTAGACATCATATTAACACACAGAAGCACCTTCTATGTAGAATGTCTGGAACACTGAAAAATAGGAACTATGGACGACTACTGCAATGGAACTATTCACTAGATATATCTTCCTTGCATCCTGCAGCGATATCGAAGAGATCGTGTTTCCAGGAGAAGGGGGGAAACACTGATAAACTTGAGCTTTCCTTTCGCTCCTCATTTTTATACAAAGCAGAAGTTCTGTCATGGTGTAACAGGCCTGTCAATTTATGAGTCACCCAGCCGAATACACCCCGTTAGCCATGTGTGGTTGCTCATTAGGGCTAGATAAATCTATTCTTTTTAACAATCTGGGGATGCAAAAACAGGAGGTTGTTGAGCACCTGGCAGGTTGGGAGAGATGAATAGCTTGGTGGAATACGACAGTGCCATCCTGAACAAAGCCACAACCTTCTAAGTCTATCGAAGTCAACTCTATGTAGCAGGGATCCCCAATGTGGTGCCTATGAACACCAGGGCACCCGACAATACCCTTCCTGGCACCCACCGAGTTAGGGCTGCCAAGTCCTCGCTGTATGTAGAGCGGGGGACTCCAGCGCCGCTCCGGGAGTCCGTGTGTGCACGCTTTGCACGCGCGCACCACAACCACGTCACCCGGAAGTGATGCAACCATGTCGGGCACGCCAGGGGCGGGGCCACAACCATCTGAGGGGAAACCATAGAGTTTTCCCTCGGATGACCGCGGCCCCACCCCCAACGCGCCCGATACGACTGTGTCACTTCCGGGTGACGTGCTGACGCCGGGCACGTTGCGTGCTTTGGGGGTGGGGTTCCCCCCCGGGGCCCGATCCGCCGGCAGTGGGTAACGGGCCTCTCGGGCAGGGTTTTCCCCGCCCCCCCGGGGGGACTTGGCAAGCCTACACCGAGTGTGTTTGGAAAGTAGACAGGCCTAGATGGGGCTTCTTCCCAGCAGGGCTTCTGATTGGTAGTGCAGATTAAAAGGTATCCTGTTAAACAGAACTTCTGCCTAAAATGTTGAAGAGTTACTATTAGAGTGGTATATAACCTCAATCCCCAACATTTTGTGTTGGCCCCACCTCCTGTAGCAGCCATTTTGTGATTGTGCCCAGAACCCTTTGTCAGCATTTCAAAGGAGCCCGCAGGAGTTGGTGACCTCCTGCTATACAGGATCGTGCCTAAACTTGTGCAAGACTACAGTGTGATGAAACCAGCAAAGTGGAGGTTTCTTCAGTTTCTCATGGTACAGTTTGCCCCTTATTTAACAAACATTTATCAAGCACTGGAGACTGCATACACACAAACAAACAGAATTTTTAAAAATATTTAGATGGCTGCTGTATCCAAAGAATGATCTAACATGAACTGACTGTTCCTATTCTTTAATAATTAGTAATGCTGCTCCAGAATGTTGGGCTGACTACCGATTTCAATGGCACAGTGAAATCAATTGCAGCAAAACACAGTGTTGTGTATTTCAGAAAGCCACAGGATTGATCCCTTGCATCTACAAAGGGCTAGCAAAGTCAGCAGCCAAAAGCATACCATTCATAAAGCTATCCATTTAATTCAACATTTCACATCATTGGCAGATATACTCCTTCTGTCCTTGGGTATCACAGTTGCCAAACCCACTTGATTAATCCCATCCTTCTTTTCCCCCCGCAGATGCCAGATTGTTGTACCTGTTTTCATAATACTTTTTTAAAATTTTGAACAAGGGCTGGGATTGTGTTAAGGACCCATCATTTTATTAACTTGGTCAACAAACCAAGGGGCAAAGTTACTGATGAAAAGAATTTTTAAAGTGATTTCATGCTCACAGTTTTTATGGTTTCCCCCCAGGTTGTATTAGCACCTGCAAATAGCTGATGGCATTGGATCAATACACACCACAGCATCTGTTACTGATAAACAGAGACCTCCCTTCCCACCCTCTCTTTTCCCCACATTAACAGTTCTGGATCCATTAAATCAGTGCTCTGCATAATCCATGACTGTAACCGTTGGCATTTCAAAATCATGGCCACCATATACTAATGTGGACTTGACACCCTGAAAAGAAATAGGCTTTAAATCCCCTCCCTCTTCCATACTTACACTCCATCAATTCCTCCTTCAACAGGACTTTGGGACCATTACTAAGTAGGTTTACTCAAAAGAAAGTCTCTTTTTATTCAGTGAGGCTTGAGTTCAGGACAACGTTCTCAGAATTGCAGCCTTCATCATCTACTATCTGCCCTTTCTCAGTCATTCAGTCTTCCTGTCATATCTAAACAATGCCATTCATTGTGCCTGGAATAACAGAATTCCTTTCTTCATTCACCATGCTACGTCCCAGCTCCACCAGTGTACATATACATTTCACAGGTAAAAGTAGGGACATTCTTGGAACACCCCAGGTTTTTTTACCTTTTATTTATTTATATTCACAAAACAATGTATGCCACACTGTTGCCAACAAAAGAGATGTATAAACATGGATGTACATTTCAGTAACACGTAAAACCTAGATCATAAATACTATAACATTTCAATAGAGAGATCTTCTATAATAATCAAGGTTATTATTCTAAGGCCTAAAGGGAAAGGGTACAGATATTATCCTATCCCATCAAGCTTTCATTATAATGTATCACATCAGTAACCATTTGTGATAATGTAGGTTGGCAGGAAGTATATCATGTGCGGTAAGGTATGAAAATATTGAGAACCATATTGACTCACATTTTGAACTAGAAGATTGTGGTGTTATTGCTCTTTGTATTTTATCTGATATTTTCGCCATCACAAATTGATCCCACACTTTCTCATGCCAGTCGGATAATGTCGGTGGTGATGGGGACTTCCAACATGACGCTATTGTTTAGACGCGCTGTTGCAAGAAGTAAGGAAATAATTTCCTTATTCCTATTATCTAAGTCGCTATCCCATTGATTTAGTAGGAAGATTTCTGGCTTAAAATTTAGATTAATTGAGGTTATATCCGTGATCTGCTTTCGGATCTCCTTCCAGAATTCACCGAGTTTTGGACAATCCCACCAACAATGTAGGTAAGTGCCCACCTGACCGCAGCCCTTCCAACATCGTGGATCATTCGGCGTATTTATCTTCTGTAGTTAAAACCCCCAGTTTTTCTCATACCAAGGATCACTGCCCATCCCTCCCCACATAGATGACATCATTCAAAGCTGGTCTCTGTCTGCTGTTTCTATTACTCTCCAGTTTTAAAAGCCAGAGGGGTTTGGGTTTTGGGGGGTTAACATAAGAATGCAAGGAGACCCCTAGTGGAACAAACCAATGGTCCAGCTTGTCCAGCACCCTGTTTCATACAGTGGCTAACCAGCTGAAACTGAGGGCCAATAAGGGCGAGGACCTGGCTGTGACTTTTCTTCCTAGTGCTGGTATTCAGAGGTGTACTGTTTCTGAATGTAGAGGTTCCCTTTAGTCATCATGGCTAGTAGCCAGAACATATCCCAGGAAAAATGCCCATTATCCTAAAATTTATTGCCAGCTGTTAAAAAAAAAAATACCATTCCCAGCTTTAATATGTGAAGTGGGCTATGTGCTACATGGAACGTTATCGTCCATGTGCTTGAACTTACATGCCTGTGCAGTAGAGAAAAGGCACATCTACCCTCCTACTCTCTCTTTGTTAGAGACTCGGATGGGGGCAAGAATCAGAACATAATTCTAGTAACTCAAGGAGAACTTTAAAGAGGGAAAAGAGGAATAAGATAAAGGCAATGGTTTACCGTAAAGAGGTTCCCGAAAACAGGGCCTGTCCTGGTAAATAGGAACAGCAGGAGTGTATGCCCTTGCAAACTTGAATGTATGAACAGCTGGAGTGTATGCCCTTGCAACCTTTCCAGGAGAAATCCTATTGATTCCAGGAGCTTGGGAAACAAGCCATAAGTTATCTTCTCTTTAAATGCCTCTTTCCTAAAACTCCTTTGTTTTCGATAACCACTGCCCCACCCCCTCTAGACAGCTAAACTCTAATGGGAAAGCAATTCTCCCAAACTGTTCATTTGACCTTTGCAATACATGAGGCTGATGACTCATAACTTGCAATAGTTTTTAGGAGACTTGAAAGGGGTTTCTTTTCCTGTGGTATATATATAGGCATAAGATGACTGCTGATGTTAGTGATATACAGAAAGCTTTTTGATTTAATTGTGGATCCAAAGCAAAAGCAAAAAATGAACATGTAGTTCCTTAGCAGAAGTACAGCCTACGGATTTGGCTGCAGTCAGTGGCTGTGAAGTTCTGGATGGGGTATGGAAGCAGAATGTGGGAAAACCAGTAGAGGTCCCATTGACATGGCGAAGTTGCTGCGCTAAAGACATGGATGAGAGGCGGATTTTTGGTGTGCGATCACACCGCAACATCTGGGAAGCATAGTACACCCGTGGCTAACCCGTGGCTTCTCGCCGAAGATGCGGAGTAAAAAACTACCACATACGATGTACTAGTTTCCAGAAAACGCAGGGCAAGGACGGGTGTCTGATCACATTTCCGCTTGAATCCCATGGCATCCGGTGCCCGTCCATGTCCTGTCGCACACCGGATGGGATTTTTTTGGTAAGTCTCCAAAGGATGTGCACAAACGATCATGCGCATGTGCAAACTTCAGTGTGAAAAAAAATGCTGTTTGCCACAGAAGCGGCGCCTAGCGATTGCCGATGTGATTGCGCTGCGCCACTTCTTTGCCGCACTGCAGGATAGCCGTGTGATCGGTTTACAGTTTGCTTTGGGGAAACCCACTGATCTCTGCCTGTCTGCTGTGTGGGGCTGGCCCAGCAACCGGGGGGTGGGTATGATTAGCAGTGAACTTGGTAGCTCAAGGGCCCTGTCATGCAGTACTGATGCTACATCTATGGTATGTAGGCCTGTCCAGCCACTTATTGTTAGATCGGACTAACAAAGACTCGGATAGTGGTTTCAGCAAGTGATTTCAGCTTTATTGGAAGTAGCGATCAAACACTCAAAACGTAGTCAAAACCAGAACAGATTAACATAGGGAGCTAGGCTCCTTTTAAACATTCCCGGGCTAACATAGCCACACCTATTTACAAATAACAACCAATAAGAAACTCAGGATAAAGACCAATGGGAACTCTTCCCGCTTAGGGACCTTGCTGGGCTGTGATTGGTCGCACATTCAGAACGACCAATAGGGTGTGAGAGTAGACGGAGCCCTGGCTGGCTCGAAGCTTAACATAGTAAGCGAATTAGACGATTCATGGAATGCTTTCAGTACATAACAATTCCTCCCCCCTAAGTTAAGACATCATATTTATTTACAGTCACATAGTTAGTCATTTGTCATCATTATACAGATTGCTGCAGTCATAGTCACTAAGATACATTGGCGCTCTGTGTGACCGCTGAGACCTACGCAGTTGTACAGGCTCTGCAGGCATTGTCTGGGGGGTATCTTTATTAGGTTCTGCAACTCCTGAGTTAGGCACAGTTACTGCGGGGGTTACTGCTTCACTGTCCGGGGTCTGTCCTGTTATAGGAATAGGACAGGGCAGGTTTGTACTCACCTCCAAGTTTGGAGGTTGGAAAACACTTTCGGAGGGCTCAACTGTCGGAGAGTCAGGACTGTCCTTTGCCCAGCGTCTCCGAAGCTGGTCGATGTGGCACCGCCACGTTCTGCCATCAGCCAGCTGGATTGCATACATTAGTGTGCCTATTGCTTCAGACACTACGCCGGGAACCCACAAGTGCCCACCAGTATAATTTCGGGCAAAGACCTTGTCTCCCTTTTCAAACATGCGCACCTTCGGTTGCGGAGGGTTGCGCTCGGACTGTTCCTTGTTCAAATCCGGGTGCAACTGGTTCAATCGAGTAGTGAGGCGACGGCCCATCAACATTTCAGCTGGACTACAGCCCGTGGCACTGCATGGAGTGGTGTGTTGCCTTGACAAGAAAGAGCCCAACCTTTGGTTCCAGTCCCCTTCTGACATTTTACCCAGGGCCTCCTTAGCTGTTCTGACCATTCGTTCTGCTTGCCCATTAGAAGCAGGATGGAAGGGGGCAGATGTGATTTGTCGAATACTGTTGTCAGCTAGGAATTGAATAAATTCCTGTGAAGTGAATTCTGGGCCGTTGTCGCTGACTAAGATGTCCGGCAGTCTGTGGGTCACGAACAGCCGGCGGAGTGCATGGATCAAGGCTAGTGACGTGGTTGACTTCATTAAAATTACTTCTAGCCATTTGGACATTGCATCCACTACAATAAGGAACATTTGCCCCTGAACTGGGTCAGCGAAATCAATGTGTACCCTGGCCCAAGGTTTCCCTGGTGACTCCCACTTCTGAGGTGTAGCCTGTGGAGGCTCCGGTCTGGCTTGCTGGCACAAAGTACAAACCCGAACCCATTCTTCAATTTCTGCGTCCAGCCCTGGCCACCAAACATATCCCCGGGCTAACGCCTTCATATGTACCATTACGGGGTGTCCCTTGTGCAATGATAGCAACACTCGTTTCCTGAGTTTGGCAGGAACCACCACTCTGTTTCCCCATAGTATGCAACCCTTGGGGATTGACAGCTCCTTTTGGCGGGCTTTATAGGGCTGGAACTCTGGCTCCAAGCTTCCTGCCGGCCACCCCCTCCAAACCCAGTTCAATACTCTGGATAATACGCTGTCCTTAGCCGTTTGTGTGGCTATGTCTTTAGAGGAAACTGGCACCTGAGGAAGTTCATCGATCGACAAGACCTCACACGCAGGGGCAGGGTCCCAGCCAGTTTCAGGCAAGGGACAGCGGCTGAGCGCATCTGCGTGTCCAATTGCTTTCCCAGGCCGGTGCTCTAAATCAAACTCATACGCCTGCAAAAAAATCGCCCATCTAAGCATACGTGGGGACATTATATTTGGCAATTGCTTATCGGGCACAAAAATCCCCAATAGCGGCTTGTGGTCAGTGACCAGCAAAAATCATCTGCCAAAAATAAAGTCATGGAACTTTTTGACAGCCGCTACTAAAGCCAGACCTTCCTTGTCTATCTGGGCATAGTTCCTTTCTGCCGCAGATAGAGATCTCGAGTAAAAAGCGATAGGCGCTTCGCTCCCATCAGGCATTAGGTGGCTTAAAACTGTGCCTATTCCAAAAGGTGAAGTGTCCGCAGCTAACACCAGGAGTTTCTGCTCATCCTAATGAGTCAGAACGTAATGTGAAGTTAATAGCTCTTTAACTCCCACAAAAGCCCTCTCTTCGGCTTGTCCCCACTTCCATTTCGCCTCCTTATGCAAAAGTGCGTGCAAAGGGGCAGCCACCGATGCCTTATGCGGTAGAAACGCATGATAAAAATTGAGCAGCCCCAAAAATGATTGCAGCTCTTTCTTACTCACCGGCCTGGGGGCATTTTGGATCGCAGCCACCTTTTCGCTCGTAGGATGAACTCGCTTTAGTACCTCCTTTACAGAACAGATTAACATAGGGAGCTAGGCTCCTTTTAAACATTCCCAGGCTAACATAGCCACACCTATTTACAAATAACAACCAATAAGAAACTCAGGATAAAGACCAATGGGAACTCTTCCCGCTTAGAGACCTTGCTGGGCTGCGATTGGTCACACGTTCGGAACGACCAATAGGGTGTGAGAGTAGACGGAGCCCTGGCTGGCTCGAAGCTTAACATAGTAAGTGAATTAGACGATTCATGGAATGCTTTCAGTACATAACACTTATGGTGAAGCAAATATTATTGAAACAATAGGAAAACTTGCAAACCCTGTCTCCTAAAGGTAAACATGGGATGCGTATATGCATCATGAGCAGTGATCCCTCTTTTAAACTGCCTTCTGTCAAAAAAAAAAATACTGCCCATAATCATTGACCTAGTTTGTTCTTAACTGGTAACACAATTTGCTTAAGGACATGGGAGTCTGAATGAGCAGATGTTTCCAGATGTTACAATCATGCATACTGGGGAGCCTACCACCTGCATTTAATGGGAATGCATTTTACCCTCAACCCTCACAATATGAATGGTTGTGTTGTGTGAATGGGGCAATGTGTGTATTTATCATGTGTGCATAGCCTTGGTACATGCAAAGTCAACGACTGATTTTTTAGGGTTCCTTTTCTTGCATACCAAGGCTGTAAGTACACAATAAATATGCATGTTGTCTCTGTTCACACTCTTATTATGCATGGTTGGTGGGCTTCTGATATGTGTGATTGTAATGCATGGATGTTAACTGCTAATCAATCCTGGATGACCCAAGCAAGGAGACCTGATAATGGCCGACTCCCCAACGGACTAATGTGGGAACTGGAGTGGTCACAGTGCCCCGTGCTCCATGCTTAGCATTTTGTCACTTTGCTGAATGTGGCAATCTATTGCTTGTAATACTTATCAAGCTGAGAAACTGATGTGGACCAGGCCACGCATAAAAGAGTAGGGCACCAGTCAAAAAAGGCTGTGATAAATTATCGCTCCTTTTCACATGTAGCAGAACCTAGACTTATCGGCCTTTATGTGCTGAAATGGAATATTAATACATTTGCTGCAAAGCAATTTTTGAACAAAGCGGTCAAAGCTCCACAGTCAGAATTTAGCTCTGACCTTCCTTGATTTTGTGTACAAAAACATTTAGATCTTACTTTTTACAAACAAAAGCAGCCATAATCCAGACACCTCCAGTTAATTGGATATAAGAAAAAACAAAATAAAATGTAGATCAGACACCAGAGATAATGGAAATTGTCATGCTTAAAGCTTTGCTTTGTCAAGGCACATAAGGACTGCAGAGACAAACCTGACATATTTTTACCATATTCTCTCCCTCCCTCCACTGCAACCCTTTTTTCTTCTCCTGTCTTTTTTTTGTCCTGTCATCGTATGCATTGGAAAGATAGTGTACACAATAGTGTCTAATCTTCTGTGAAAGCAACTGGAGGACAAGACCTATGAGGAAAAGACTGCCAATTACTTAAAGAACACATACACAGAAATGCCATTAATGTAATGGCAAAGAACAACTTCAGAACCATTCACTCTGCTCTGCTCAATCCAACAATTAAATTCACCAAGTTGACTTCCATGCCTACTTCTCCTCTCTGAGAGGGAGATGGGCTTGGCTCAGCCCATTAACCTTTCTGGTGTCAAGGTTTTCCAGAACTCATATTCAGCTTAATTAGTCTCCAAGGTAATATCACAGAAGTCCCACTTCACAAAGGAAGATGTGTAGGCATCATTGACTCATAAATGGAGTCACTCTAAATTTTAGCGCCATGCTTTGTAGGTGATGGAGTGGAAAGCAAGATAAAGAGGGCATTTATTACCTTGCATATATGGACCTGCACTCTGTGACCAAGGGAGATGAGTGGCGTGTTGATTCTGTTCTTGGGATATATGACTTTTGCCACCTTTATTGTGTAATTCTCTATTAGTGCACCAAGATTGGCACAGTTTCCAAAGGAAGACAAAGAGGTGAGATGGAAAAAACTGGTCATGTTCATTTTCCAGAAATGAAGAGATGAGGAAACAGTGGCGCAATGGAATGAGTATGTAAAGGTACGAAAAAAGTGGGAAAGAGATACCCCACATGAAGAACACTTCCCACTGGGAAGGAGTAGCTTGAAATAATACCTTTTTGAGGTGATGATTCAGTATTGTAGCAATCTGTGTCTTGCAGATAAGCAAGTGACCCCCACCCCCAACTACCCGTCACATATCTTGACTGATGCTGTTTTCTTTTGCATTGTGAATGGTAAAATAGATGAAGGTGCAAATAAGACCGTGCTGATGAACTACAACTCAGACCTGCAGAAGGACTTTCATAGGGTTATTACAAGGAATGACCACATAACCAGTAGTTGTTTGAGATCTCTGAGCATCATGAAAATATTTCAGAGGCTGCAAATAACTACTAGGTCTCCCTTGACCCCAAATTGATGTTCAACAATACATCTTTTATCTGTCTCTATTTTTGCTAAAACTTTTCAGCGCCTTTGTTTTAGATGTGAGATTAACTGAAAACCAAGGGTGTTGTGGAGGAAAAGAAACATGACAGGTTTCAAGCCAAATGCAGTTGGTCCTCAGGAGTACCTATAACTTTAGTCAACTCAATGGTTCTGTAAACTGAAAGTAAAATTAGACATTCAGTGACAAATCTGTGTCTCTGTTGAGGAGGAGGAGTAGTAGTAGAAGAAGAGGAGGAGGAGGAGGAGATTGGATTTATACCCCACCCTTCACTACCCAAGGGAGTCTCAGAGTGGCTTACAAACTCCTTTCCCTTCCCCTCCCCACAACAGACACCCTGTGAGGTGGGTGGGGCTGAGAGAGCTCTGACAGAAACTGCTCTTTTTCAAGAACAGCTCTTATCAGAACTATGGCTTGCCCAAGGTCATCCAACCAGGTACTGGGAGTAACGTTTCCCTCTAGGGCTCCCAAGTCTTGCCAAACCGTGGCGGGGGATCGCATCTCTTTGCAGAATCCCTGCCGCGGGGTCGGCGAGATGCGTTGCACCCGCTGTCGCCAGGACATGACGCTACACAGCGCTCTGGCAACGGGGCTGTTTGGAGACAAGGAGACAAGGAAAGAAAAGGCTGTTTGGAGACAAGGAAAGGCCAGACCCTCGGGTTGCCAACTTTCCAGGGATCCCCCAATGATTGGGGATTCCATCTCCAAATAGGGAGATTCGCCCAGAGGGGTCTCAGTGTCCCTCTAAAAAGGCAGTGACAATTTAGTGAGTGGCGGCAGTGAACTTGAGTGAGATATGCCCACGGGACAAGGGTGGGAGGCGAACAGCTGAGTTGTAAACTGGAGCCCGTTTCACCACAGTGGGCAACCAAGCTTGGTTCAGACAAAGGAAGGAAACCCTTTGCAGGCCTTTGTGAGGAACTCATTGGGGCCAGTCTTGACTAGGATTGCCAGCTCCAGGTAGGGATATTCCTGGAGATTTTCTGATAGAATCTATGGAAGCCAGGGTTTGGGGAAGGGAGAGGCCTCAGCTGAACAGAATGCCTCTGACCACATAGTCTCCCCTGCTCTGCACAATAACAAAGGGAGGGGGTAGCCCAAGGAGGCAAGGAAAGGCCAGACCCTTGGGTTGCCAAGGGGGAGGGAGATCTGTTCTCTGGAGTTCAGTTGTGATACCTGGTGATCTTCAGGCTCCACCTGGAGGTTGGCTACTCTAGGCATAGCAGTCAGTGCTTTGGAGCAGGGTCTCTGAGATCCAGGTTCTTGCTGTAGAAGCTAAGTGGGTGATTTTGGACCAGTCACAGACTTTCAGCCTAACCTATCTCCCAGGGTTGTTGTGCAACCCAAAGGGGGAGAGAAGAATGATGTAACCTGCTTTGGTCCCCATTGCCAAGAAAGACTAATTTTCCTCCTGGGAAACCTTTGTTACCAATCTCTAGGTGAGGGCTGGAGATCACTTAGAATTACAACTGCCTTCCAGATGGCAGAGATAAGTTCCCCTGGAGAAAATGGTGAACTCTGTGTCCTTTTACACTGCTGAGATGCACCCCCCCCCCATGGAAGCCAATGTGACGTGGCAGTCAGGGCAGTCAGGGCTTCAGAGCACAGTGGAAGCTGCAGGGGTGTGTGGGGGAGATGGGAAGCTGAAGAGTGAGAGGGAAATAAAGGTAGGTTGGCTGGGAAGGAGATAGGGTTGCCAACTCCAGGTGGGAAATTCCTGGAGATTTGAGGGATGGAGCCTGGAGAGGGTGAGGTTTGAGGAGAGGGTGGGACCTTAGACAGGTACAATGCCATAGACTCCACCCTCCCAACCAGCCATTGCCTCCTGGGGAACCACTGTTGCTGTATATCACTCAGGATTACAACTGATCTCCAGGAGGGCTGTATATCACTCAGGATTACAACTGATCTCCAGGAGAGAGGGGGCAGGAGATGGAAAGCTGAAATCAGATGGACAGATAATGGCAAGTTGATGCTTGGCTGGGAAGGAGATAGGGTTGCCAACTCCAGGTTGGGAGATTCCTGGAGACTTAATGGGTGGAGCCTGGAGAGGGTGAGGTTTGAGGAGGGGTGGGACCTCAGACAGGTATAATGCCATAGACTCCACCCTCCAAAGCAGCCATTCCCTCCTGGGGAATCATTGTTGCCAACTTCCAGATGAGGGTTGGAGATTACTCAGAATTACAACTGATCTCCAGGAGGGAGGGCGGGCAGAAGTCAGCTGCAGTCAGAGGGGCAGATAATGGTACGTTGATGGTTAGCTGAGAAGCAGAATTTTTACTCACAAGATGCCACAGCTTAGAGGGAACAATTGAGGGTGCCTAATTGTAGAAATGACTCCACAGAGACCTGTGTGCTGCATTTTCTGGCCCACATTGTATGACCTTGGACACCAGGTATGTGAGGCTTTATTTCCACATTTGTGTCTTTCTATTACATACTCCTAATATGTACTTAACCTGCTTCCAGCCTATGCTTTCGTTACACATCACATCTTTCTAGAGTCCATTTTATTGCTTTCACAACGGGATTTACTGCTAGTCAGCATATAAAGTAGATGCTCTATCCCAGAGGTGTCGAACTCATTTGTTACGAGGGCCGGATCTGACATAAATGTCACTTTGTTGGGCCGAACCATGTGTGCCATAAAACGAGAAAATGCTCTCTATCAGTGTTTGGATATATGCCTTCTCTCTAAAACCAGATCTGCAATTTATGAACAGAATAAAGGAAGCCCCACATTTTGAAGCACTTAAGCTTTTAGTCTTTTACTCCCCTCAAAAATATCTCACGGTTTGAGAAGCTCTATGACCAAATAACATTTGTTCGGAGAGCTCAGCACCTGCTTCCTTTCCAGGGAGGATTTTTTTGGGGAGTGTAGTGTAGCTATTATGTAGTGGTTACTTGCTTGTTGCACATAGAGTTGCCAACCTCCAGATGGGGCCTGGAGTTCTCCCAGAATTCTTTCCAGACTGTTTTTTTTTTTTTAATTTATTCAGCCCTTCTGCCGAAGCGGCTCAGGGCGGCTCACAACAAATGACTAAAGAGATCATTTGTGCTGGAGGACATGACAGCTTTAGGGGGCAGACTCTATGGCATCACATCCCCACTGAGCTCCTCCCCTCCCCCAAATCCACCCTTCCAAGGCTCTTCCCCCCCCAATGCCTAGAATTTCCTAACCTGGAGTTGGCAACCCTATTTTTTGTTCCTCAAAACAGTGTTTTGTTGTAAATATTATGATTTCCTCAGAAATTATAATCTTTATGACAATTATTATAACTATAATATTTACAAATCCAGCTCTTTCCCCAGGTGAAGTAATCACTGCTGTGTTGAGGGGCCAAGGCTTGGTGGTAGAGCATCTGCTTGCATGACGAAAGTCCAAGATTCAACTTCCAGTATCCCCAGTTAAAAGGATCAAGAAGTAAGTTGATGTGAAAGACCCGCATCTGAGACCATCCGGAGCTGCTGCCAGTCAGGATACGCAATAGCGACCTGGAGAGACAGTCACTGTAAGGCAGCTTCACTTGTCATGAGCATCATGAGTGCTGAGCTTCAAGTTTGGTGTAGTGGTTAAGAGCAGAGGACTCTGTCAGGTTCCACAGCCAGCAACGGAGTACACACTTATCAGAAAGGTTATACTTTATTGAAGAGCTATAGATGCATTAACAGAAGTACTGTTAAGAATGGCGTCACCCCTACAAGCATAATGGGATATAGGGCATTCGTATGCACCCCCCCCGTCCCTAAGCCAATTAGCCGGACTCCCACATGCAGGAGAATAGCTCCAGACCGTTAGAGCCAGAGCTGGGAACCGCTAGCGCTCCCACGGCCTTCCCTGAGCTCCAGACACTACACCACCTGCACATCTTAGAGATAACAGCGTTACAGCAGAGAAGAAGCACAGAAGGAATGCAGCAATAATTAGTACACAGAAAAGGGAAGCCGATGGCCTCCTGAACCAGCATGGCAGCATAGCTGACAGACTCTAATCTGGAGAACCGGGTTTGATTCACCACCCCTTCACATGCAGCCAGCTTGGGTCAGCCACAGTTCTCTCAAGAGCTATCTCAGCCCCACCCACCTCACAGGGTGTCTGTTGTGGGGAGAGGAAGGGAAGGAGATTGTAAGCTACTCTGAGTGAAGGGTGGGATATAAATCCAATTCTTCTTCTTCATCATCATTGTCACAGGCAGGGGTCATTTCCTGCAGGAGCACACAGGAGCAGAGCTCTGACAGTAAAGAGCCCAGGGGGCGGGCACATGCAACAAGCCCCACCCCCTGCTCCCAGCAGCCCTCAGTCAGAGCAAGAAGCAACCAGGTAAGCTGCAGAGCCCCCCCCCCCGGCCCCAAAACAGTTCAGTGGCACCTTTAAGACCAAGTTTTATTCAGGTACAAGCTCTCCCTCCTCTGTGAGGACAGATCCCCCCCCCAATAGCTAGCAATCCAAAACAGTCCATTGGAGCCTGAACGGTGGGTGTTGCCTTTTGGCACACTTCTGCTGATGTCAGGGTGTGTGGCATATGCAAATAAATTATGCTAATGAGTTATGCTAATAAGCTCCTTCACCTCTTTTTCTACGAAATGACCTCTGGTCACAGGCAACAACCAAATATTGCCTGTGATGAGCAACATTATTGCCCCCCACCTTTGAAAAAAAGAGATGGATTTAATTTGTCTAGTTTTAACATTTTCTTTAAAAGTAGCATGTTCCTCTACTGTGCTGTGCAAGTACAGGAGAACTTCTGTAGCAAGCAAGATTATCCCCCTCTCTCCTCCACCCTCAACAAGGCTATCCACACACCATATACTATTTTTCCACTACTGTCAAGATAAAGCACACTGTTTCATCAAGGAAGCTTGCAGGAATCTAGCAGGATGGCTTGCTGACTCTGGTCCAGCAGAAAAGACTTTACAAAAAGACAACCCTCCACTACTGTTGATTTCCTCCTCTCTGCACATATATTTTTTCTCACTCGCCCTGGTAAATCAATTTTAAAGTAGTAAGAACAAGGCCATTAGGACTCGGACGACTCTTATGCAGTCATTGGTGTTCCCTATTCATCGTTCCTAATTAATAACAAAGTAATTACTTATAGATTCCCTTTTCATTATTTATGCCCCTCCTCAGCTTTCTAAAAGTATCCCTTCCTCATCCATTTTAAGTCTCCATGAATGTTTATTCAAAGGCATTTAGACCCCTAAGACTGCATCCCTCTGGGTACAAACACTCAGCCCTCAATGACATTAGATAAGCAATGAGCAGAACCCCTATGGATATGAATCTAGTAATAGCCCGACAGCCAAGTCAAGTTCAGATTGAATGCTGCACACACGGCCACTGCTAGGCTCATGGACCGGCAGCACTCTCATAAAGGGGTTATTTCTGTGAATCAGCATCTCCATGCAAGGGGTTTTCCTGGAAGCCATGGTGATTCGGACCATCACTTCATTTTCAGGTTGCTACGGTCACACACATCAAAAGAGCCTCATGAAGACACACACACTAGTGCTACATAAGACCTGTGAACAGCCAGGGATGGGCAACCTTGGAAGTCACTATCACCCAGGAGCAAGCCAGGTTTAGTTGCCCCCACATAGCCAGAAGCCAATACTGCAGGGGCCACTCAGCTCAGACTAGGCCAGTGGCACCAACAGTGGGTGTTGGCTTAGCAGCTACATCCCTCTGCACTGCCTAGGGTTGCCAACCCCCCCCGGTTTGCCAGGGGTCCCCTGTTTTTATTGGGGGGTTCTACCCACCGCTGGCCAGATGGCCGGCGAGGGAAGCCCCACCCCCACCCCCAACACCCACAGCCACCCATCTCTCTCCCTTTAAGGGTGTGCAACCGTGTTTCATCCCAAGTGCAAACTCCGCAAGCTTGCAGGGAAAAGCCAGCTTCGTTCTTAAAAGGGAAACGCAGCTTCTCTTAAAGGGGAAACGCCGGCTGCCAGCTACTTTAAGTGCAGGGAACTGCTGTTTCTGGAGATCCGGCGCACGGCCGGGGGGGGCAGCAGACATCCCCAACGTGACATCATCACATTGGGGATACCCCACCCCTTCCAGGAACACCCCCAAAGTCCCCCGCTGGGGGTGGAAGATGGACTTGGCAACCCTAGCACTGCCACTGTCTGATGAACTACCACCCAGTGTTGGGGCCACTGGCCAAATCTGAGATGAGTGACCCCCCCACACACTGGCAAAGGTACTGGGGCTTGGCTCTGCTTGCTACTGGCTAACAGTGACCCTCCATGGCAGCAACCCAGTGGAAAATTTGCCTACAAGCAGCCTCGTGTTCCTACAGCCCTGATGGAGTGGCTAAGTCTGGAATGGTCAAAGGAGTTGAGCCCCGGTTCCAAAATAAACATTCTTTCTCCCACTTGCCCCCCTCCATGTGATTCCTTCATCCATACACCACTGAGGGGGTATGGAAAGAAGCCTCCAGGAAGCATTTCCCATCTGGCAGCTGTTAATATATAAATCAGTCCACAGAGGCAAGTAATCAAAAAGAATATTTGAAGGGCACTAAAAAATAAAAATCAACTCACAGAGATGCCCCCACAGTTCCAAAGTCAGTATTACTTATGAACGGAAAAAAGTAATTGCCATTTTAATGATGATGAAGAGTTAGAATTTGAAGTGGAGATCCCTGAAGTCCAGTTTCAAAGGGATAAATGATTCCTAAGCTTTTCCCTGACAGCCTAAACAGCTTTGAAGTCCTAGACTGCCAGATGAGTTTAGGCTAGACCCTGTGCTCAATCCAACACAAAAACTTCAAAGACTGGCTGGGCACACACTTGCAAACATAGGAGACTTTTAAAAGGTGTCTGTTACATCACTCCTGCCTTATGCAGAGCCAGTTTGGTGTAGTGGTTAAGTGCGCAGACTCTAATCTGGGAGAACCGGGTTTGATTCCCCACTCCTCCACTTGCACCTGCTGATGTGACCCTGGGTCAGTCACAAGCTCTGGCACAGCTGTCCTTGAAAGAGCAGTTTGTGTCAGAGTTCTCTCAGCCCCACCCACCTCACAGGGTGTCTGTTGTGGGGAGGGGAAGGGAAAGGAGTTTGTAAGCCGCTCTGAGACTCCAAGTGAAGGGCGGGGTATAAATCCAATCTCTTCTTCTTCTTTTTCTTATGCAGTCCTGTACGGTAATTTTGAGGATTGCAGTGACAGCAACCCTGGGACATTTAGAACTGAGCCATCGGACTTGGAGGTTTTTCCTTTTAGAGATTTTGTTTCACTGGCCTTGCTAAGAGCATTTTCACATCTAAAGCCTTAATCATATTGGAGTCTGTCTCATACTACTGACAATACTTACATGAATGTTTGATTAATCTGGAAGAGAAAGCAGAAGTGGGGGGTATTTGGCAGGCAAATGAACATTCCGGCCTATAGGTTTGATTTTCACTTTACAAATTGTTCAAGGAAGAACTAATTTATGGAGTCTCATGTGTAAATGCACATATAGAGTAGAAATGGGCACAGAAAATCTATATGGGTTCATCTCATTTGGTTCTCCTTTCCCTGGCTTTTGATCCCATTGATTACGTTATCCTTTTGGACCACCTATCTGGACTGGGATTGGGAGCTTCAAGCCCACTTTTGCACTCTCCTCTTTCACTCTGAGTAAGAGGCTCTTTAGGTCCTCTTCACTTTCTGCCATTAGAGTGGTATCGTCTGCATATCTGAGGTTGTTGATCTTCTCCCCAGCAATCTTAATTCCCACTTGTGATTCATCCAGGCCAGCATTTCGCATGATGTATTCTGCATATATATTAAACTAGCAGTAAAGCCCGTTGTGAAAGCAATACAATGAGATCTAGAAAGAGGCTCTGGGGCAGTGCTCTGGCTTTGGGCAAACAGTGTCAATTTGCTGTGGTGACCTCAGCAGGGTATAATGACAGAGTCCACTGTTTTCTCCAGAGGAACTGATCTCTGCTACCTGAAGAGCAGTTGTAATTGTGAGTGATCTGTAGCCCTCATCTGGAGATTGGCAGCAATTGTTACCCAGGACAAAGTGGCTGGTTTGGAGGGTGTAGTCTATGGCATTCTACCTGTCTGAGGTCCCACCCCTCTGCAAACCCCACCCTCTCCAGGCTCCACCCCTCAAATCCCCAGGAATTTGTCAGCATGTAGTTGGCAACCCCATCTCCTTCCCAGCTAACCTACCATTATCTGCCCCTTTGACTTCAGCTGACTTCTGCCCTCCCTTCTGCAGAACAGTTGTAATACTGAGTGCTCTCCAGCCCTCACCTGGAGATTGGCAACAATGGTTCCCTATGTGGGACTGACTGGTTTGGAGGGTGGAGTCTATGGCAGTGTACCTGTCTGAGGTCCCACCCCTCCTCAAACCTCACCCTCTTCAGGCTCCATCCCTCAAATCTCCAGGAATTTCCCATCTGGAGTTGGCAACCCTATCAGGATTGGCCCCAATGTGTTTTCTCCCAAAGGCCAAAGTAGGTGACAGGACCAAGCTTAGTTGCCTACCAACAGGCACTGAGGGGAATGTAGGGTTGCCAGCTCTAAGGAGGGAAATACCTGGAGGTTTGGGGGGTGGATTCTGTAGAGGGCCGGGCGACGGAGGCATCGGCCTTCTGTCGCCCGCCTTGCCCCCCCAATCTCGGCCCGGGCGACTGCGTCCCCCGCCAGCGGCCGCCCGACTCCAGACCCCCCCGCGGCCACTCCAGC
>NW_015170913.1:476165-484280 GCF_001447785.1 Gekko japonicus | reverse complement strand
GAGATCTCCAGGTCCCACCTGGAGTTTGGCAACCCTTGGGGAAAGTCAGCTGCACAGCAGGGGGTTGAAGAGAATGTTTTGATGGTTGCTGGGCCATGATTGGCAACAATAGTTCCCTAGGAGCCCCATCGTAAATGCACCAAACAATTCCTAAAGATTTTCCAAAACACTACTCTGTTGATAAATTGCAGCACTTTGAATTAGCACCAAAGCTTTAAGATCTCTCCAGCTGTCACCTGGAGACGGCAACAGCTTGTCTGGAGTGTGGGCAGTATGGCATTGTATCTGTCTGAGGTCCCCCTCTTCCTCCTTCTCCTGCTCAGACCCCACCCTCAACAGGCTTCATCCCTAAAATATCCTGGAAGTTTCCAACCTGGAGTTGGCAACCCTATGTCCTTTCCTGGCAACCATCAGCCAACCTTAATCAGCCTGTCTGTCTTAAGTTTTACATCCCCCTTCCCCCACAGCCTCTGCCTAGGGAAAGGGCAGCTGATATCATTCTACTCTCCCCTATGAGGTATGTTATGCAACTGAAAATTCCAACTGCCTTGCGGGGGAGGGGGTGAGTTTGAGGTGTGGAATGGAGTGAGGTCCAATCAGCTTCCACATGCAAATGACCTTGGAACGCTGGGCGGGACTGCACAAAGCAGCCAGTCAACCCAGCCAGTGTCTTCTGAGTGGCAGTTCTTCCGGCCTAACACTAAAGGGGCCAAATTTAGAACGTTGCGAAATAGAACGTTGCTATTCAATTATTATAAGGGAGAGATAAGCAAGGTGACAATATACATCCTTGTCTTACTCCTTTTCCTATGGTAAACCAATCAGTTGCTGCATATCTGGTTCTGTCGCTTCTTGATCCTTATACAGGTTTCTCAAGAGACACGTGACCCCTACTTGACCTCTAGAGAAGCCACACCAGGAGGGCTGGTACCAGGGGTTTTTTTTTTGCACACTAGGCGAGGCTACCTTCTGCCCCCCATGCACCCCCAATTTTCAAACATAAATGCATTTTAGGAAGAATGAAAAACACAAACTTTGAAATTGCCAATCTCTAGGAATTTTACAACTTGGAGCTGACAACCCTGCCCATGGCCAGGGGAAACCTGGCAATCCTCAGAGGGAGGGGGAGAGGCTAAGAGATGCCAGGTGCCTGGCAGGGCTGGAGGCAATGTTTCCATTATGTGTTAATAGCTGAACAAAGTTTGAGTCCAGTGGCACCTTTAAGAGTAGCCCAACAAAGTTGTATTCATGGTATAAGCTTCCCTGTGCAAGCCACTTCCTCAGATATATTGGAAAGAATGTCCTCAACCATTACTTATAGGAGGCAGGGGTTGTTGTCAGAGAGGACCATTTGGACTCAAGATGCATAAGTACTGGGGGATTATAGCTGAGATTGGATGTAAGAAAGAACTGTGGATGGCAGTAGATTAGCAAAAAATACCAGAGTTAACAAATAGATGTGGGAATGAACTTTGAGTCCAGTGGCACCTACAAGACAAAAACTCTGGGTACAAGCGAGAACTGAGAGCCTGTGCACTCCTTCAGATTCGTAGAAACAGATCTCCTCAAGCATTGCATATAGGTAGGAGGGGGGTTATTGCCAGGAAGAGAGTCAAGATGCCCAAGTAACTGAGCAATAAATACAGCAATTATTAGCTACTAGGAAAAAGGCCCGTTGTGGAAATAAATACAATGGCCTCTAGAAAGAGGCTCTGGGCAGGTACCCAGTGTCAATTTGCTGTGGCGATCTCACCAGGGTATAATGATACTGAGTCCACCATTTTCTCCAGAGGAACTGATCTCTGCTACCTAAAGAACAGTTGTAATTTTGAGTGATCTCCAGTCCTCACCTGGAGATTGGCAATGATGGTTCCCCAGAAGGGAATAGTTGGTTTGGAGGGTGGTCTATGGCTTTGTACCTGTCCGAGGTCCCACGCCTCCTGAAACCTCACCTTCTCCAGGCTCCATCCCTCACATCTCCAGGAATTTCCCACCTGGAGTTGGCAACCCTATCTCCCCAGCCAATTATCAACCTACCTTTATTTCCCCTTCACTCTTCAGCTTTCCACCCCCACACACCTGCAGCCTCGCCCGTGCTCTGAAGCCCTGACTTCTACGTCACATTGCCTGTCATGTGGGCCACCTCAGCAGCATATAAGGATACAGAGCCCACCATTTTCTCCAGAGGAACTGATCTCTGCCGTCTGGAAAGCAGTTGTAATTCTGAGTGATCTCCAGCCCTCACCTGGAGATTGGACACATTTTACTTCAGAACAGCAAAGTCCAAGTTCGTCCCGGACCTCCCTGGGGTCTCTGTAGGAGACCCTCAGCCTGGGAAGCTGAAGAGAGCCTCTTCCAAGGTGACAGCCAAGGAATTGAAGCTCACCTTATCCCCAAAAGGCCCCGTCACTGCGGAGCCAAGATGGTGCTTAGAGACGACTGCTGGACCAAGTGACCACGATCAAAACTTTAAAATGCTTCCAAAAGATCTCCAGGTCTCCAAACTGTGAGTTAAGCAACGCTCCAGTGAAAAAGCGAACGGGCCTTGGTAGTAATTGGAAGCGCCTAAGTTTGAAGCGTGGATGGAGAGGGACTCAAGCACCTCCCCCCCTCTTTTTGGAAAAGATTTAAAAGCAGTTTTAAATCGGAAATAAAGGCTTAGAGCTAAAATAAGCGCATAAGAATTTAAGCAAATGCAAAAACTGCCAATATATACAAAGTGGATTTAAATCGTATAACTTTTGTCTTGTTTTGGGAAACTTACTTCTTGTTGATATTATGGCTGGGAGAGGACGGAGGGCGCCGGAGAAAAAACTGGTGACCGGAAATAACATACCAACG
The DNA here is from genome assembly GCF_001447785.1 of Gekko japonicus. Taxonomy (NCBI): domain Eukaryota; kingdom Metazoa; phylum Chordata; class Lepidosauria; order Squamata; family Gekkonidae; genus Gekko; species Gekko japonicus. The sequence continues at coordinate 481,439 of NW_015170913.1, read as the reverse complement.
ACTCCCTCCCAGAACCAGGAAGTAACTACAGACTTCTCTTCACTGTTAGCAAATGCACTGCACCCCCTAATGGATCAGATGGCTAACCTCAACACTAAGCTGGACAATGTCCAAAAGCAACTGAATCAAATGGATAAAAGAACCTCAGTAACCGAGAAAACGCTGGAAATAATGGAAAAGCAGACTGAGAGTATCAACAAAAGAGTGGATGAAACAGAGAAGGAAAGATCCTCCGATAAAACACAATTAATACAGCTCCAGCTGGAAAGATCTATGTATGTTCTACATTTCCATGGGATTCCTGAAGAGAAGAACGAGGATTTAAAAGAACTTTTGGTGGAGGCTTTGGCCCCACTAATGGATTACAAACAAGAAGACTTATTGAAAGAGATGGATGTAGCCTACAGGACTTACCCGGATTTTATAAAGAAAAACAAACTTCCAGGGGAAACCTATTTAAAATTCACGAAACGATCTACCAGAGAACTGGTATTAAAATCTACAAGGGGGAAGTCCCTAAAAATTAAGAATGAAGAGATAAAAATACTAAAAGACATCCCCTTTGAAGTCAGAAAACGGTGGAAACTGTACAGGATGCTTACACTCACTCTGCAAAAAAAGGGAATACCATATAGATGGTTATTCCCGGAAGGACTAAGCTTTAATTGTTTGGATAAAAAATACAAAATTGACTCTGTTCCAAAAGCGGAAAAATTTATGGATCAAATGTTCAATTCAAAATATAAGAAGAAAGAAAAGAATTCAAAACCAGACCAAGAGGAAGAAGAAGAAGAATCCTACTCACAGGATTCAAAAAGCACTACTTCCACAACACCAGAATCATTGGAATCAGAGAAAGGAGCAGCCGCCCCCAAACGCAAGAAAACGAAGAAACGCAGGAAGAAAAGACTCTAGAACAAGAACAATAGTTCTTAAAGGCAGAATTTGTGCTAAGCATGTTAAGCAATATTGCAATTAACCAACTTGTAAACTAAACTTGTAATAATAGGTTAATAAGCTTTACCTTAGCTAACTGTATCGTGACATGTATTAGCTTTCCACTCCCCAAATCCAATAGATGAAATAGTTTAGAATAGTAGTTTCCTTCCCCCATCAGGTAGTTTTTTATGTATTAGTTTGTCCTTTTCCCATTTCCCATAGTTAGAGTGTTAGGGTTTTAGTATCCCTCCCCTTTCCAATTTTTAGTTATAGTTTTTGTAGTTTATAGAAAAGGCAAATAAAAAATCCCCTTCGGGGGGCACAAAAAGAAAGAAAGAAAAAGAAACTGGAGAAGTCCTGCCAGTCCCCGACAGGGTCCCGCTGTGAGGCCACCATTGCAGCCGCCATGGCTGACTGACCACGTGAAGCAGGCAGAGGCTGACCAGGCCCAGGCTGCACGTGCTCGCCCGCCTGCTTTTTCCTTCCGATACTCAGCAGTGCGCTCCTGGTTGCCGGGGCGGAAGGGAAGAGGGTGGGGGTGGGCACCCCCAAATTTCACCCTGCCCCTGCCCAGGCATCTGTAGGGAATGAGCGGCACAGGAGGAGGCACAGTAGGTTGAGGCGGGGCTCGCGGCAGTGCTCTGCTGGGTCGGCCAGCAGGCGGGAAAGGCAGGGGGTGCTGGGAGCAGGGGGCGGGGCTAGCTGCATGTGCCCACCCCCTGGCCTTCTTACTGCAAGAGCATCGTTCCGGCATGCTCCGGCAGGAAATGAGGCCTACATAGTGTCATCCCTGTCTGGTGTTTTTGCGTACTGTATTTCTGCCAATCACATTGCTGGCTCACTGGCTTAGGGAATCATTCTGTTCATATATAAAGTCTGGGTTTATTTATTTTCAAAATGAAGCATTTTCCTGTGTGAAGCATTTTATTTTCTCCAAGCAAACTTACTGGCCCCTCAATGGATCCTGGGAAGTAAGTTAAATTAGACATAAACTGTAAGAAGCACAGTGAAATATACAAGCCTAGTTCAGGATTTATTTGCATACGAAGAATTTAATGTCCATTGCAGCTTCTATTGCAAATAGGTCTCCACCCCTGCCCCTGATTCTTGTGGCAGGAAGTGACAGAGGGAGGCACAAATCACCAACCACATCTCCTTGTGCCAGAATCTCTACAACAGAAAACTTGAAATGCTTTCTTTCTTTTTTCTGCAGCCTGGCAGGGATGATCTCTTGGGTGAGAGGTACATTCCTGGAGAATTTAATTTTAGTCGTGAGAGAAGGCAGCATGTTACAGGTCAGAATGTGTTTCCTTTTGAAAGCACTATAAATGTCACCCAAATGTAGTAACAATCGCGATCACATAACGCAGCAAAATCTTTAATAAACAAAAATGAGTTCAACGTGTAAAAATATGCAAATTCCTACTATTTCCATGAAACCCCCCCTGCTATCTGCAGCACTGCCTGCATGTATGCCAGTATGCCCAAGCAAAAAATGCTTGCCTCTGTCTGGCTTAGGGTTGCCAGCTCCAGGTTGGGTGGGTGCAAAATGCAGCGGTGCACCTCCTGACTGCGATGTCTCTGTGGGCACATAGTCAGTCAGTGCTTCGCCAACTGCATTGGCTACCAGTTGAGTACCAGATCAGGGTCAAGGTTATGGTATTAACCTTTAAGGCCCTACATGTCAGGGACCAACATATCTGTGGGACTGCCTCTCCCCATATGTCCCCCAAAGAGCTTTACATTCATCTGAACATCATATTCTGGCAATCCCTGGAGCAAAAGAAACCCACCTAACCTTGACCAGGGCCAGGGCCCTGTGGGATCTGTTACAATTCTGCAGGGCCTGCAAAATGGAGGTGTTCTGCCAGGCCTTTAGTTGAGGTGGTGGATGTCCAATTTATATTGGCCTCAGCTTCTCAAACCTGCCTGTGCTGGGCATTATGGCATCACTCCTTGGCAAATAGAAGGGGAAGTCGTGGAAGTAGTGACAGACTTCACGTTCCTGGGATCCCAGATCACCGCAGACTGTGACAGCAGCCATGAAATTAAAAGATTTCCTTGGGAGGAAAGTGATGGCGAACCTAAACAGCATGATAAAAAGTAGAGACATCACCCTGCCAACAAAAGTCCGCATGGTCAAAGCAATGGTATTCCCAGTAGTCATGTATGGCTGTGAGAGTTGGACTATAAGGAAGGCCGAGCGCCGAAGAATAGATTCTTTTGAACTATGGTGCTGGAGGAGACTCTTGAGAGTCCCTTGGACTGCAAGAAGAACAAATCAGTCAATCCTCAAAGAAATCAACCCTGACTGTTCCCTGGAAGGCCAGATAATGAAACTGAAGCTCAAATACTTTGGCCACCAAATGAGAAGGGAGCACTCACTGGAGAAGACCCTGATGCTGGGAAAGATTGAAGGTCAAAGAAGACGGGGACGGCAAAGGATGAGATGGTTAGACAGTGTCATAGATGCAACGAACATGAAATTGAGCAAACTTCAGAGGACGGTGGAAGACAGGAAGGCCTGGCGGGAGCTGGTCCATGGGATCGCGAAGAGTCGGACTCGACTGTGCGACTGAACAACAACAAGCACTTGCACAGTGTGCACTTTGGGCATATGAAATCATCTAGGTTGCCATCACATTTTAAGTGTTTTAGTAGCTATATTGGTATTAGATTTAAATGGTTTTTACAATGTTTTTATACCTATTGCTTTTATGGTTGTAATCCACTCTGAGTCCGCTTGTGGGGGAGGGCAGTATAGAAACTGCATAAAATAAATAAATACCTGGAGATTTTGGGAATGGAGCCTGAGTATGGTGGGGTTTGGGGAGGTGAGGGACCTGATTGGGGTATAATGCCATAGAGCCCATGAAAAGTATGCAGATGGAGAGTGATTTCAGCTAAGCATACCTTTATTTAGTTGAGAACAAAGACAACTGACCGGCTCGCAGGCCGGCTTATATTCTTTCAGAAAACCCGCCACCAAGCTCACCTAAACACACACCACACTCCCGATAGGCTATTTACAGTAACCGAGAGACCTATTGGCCTCCCAACTGGGGACCTAACCCTTTCATTGGGCCTGGCTAGGATCCTAGTGGCCCATTGTCTTTTGGCATGAAGCTATTGAGGATTGAGCCTGGCCAGCCCGGGCAAATCCGGGCATGTCAGGCTGAATACATTACACCCCTCCCCCCTTGGTTCACAATGCACCCACAGACGAAGTCCTTCAGGTGCGCTGGTGGCTTCCTGGTTAGGGCGGCGAGGTTCCGGGGTGGCTGCTGTCTCGGCCTCGGGAGCTCTCGGAGCCGCGTGGTCCGGGCCCGGCGCTGGCTCAGGTGTAGCCGGGGTTGCTGGTACCTCTGCCCGAGGGGTCTCAGGTTCAGTCTGGGGTAGCGGTTGCGGGTTGACCTCCAGAAGTGGGGCCTGTGGTGAGGGTTCCGGATCCTTGGCCCTGTCCGAGTCCTCTGGGTCCAGGGGCAGTGTCCGGTGGCGTAGCTGATTGATGTGTCGATGGAGGACCTGGCCATCCTCACAGGAGACCTCGTATGATTGAGGGCCTTTAACCCGTATGACTCGGGCCGGAATCCATGTGGGGCCCCGGCCGTAGTTCCACACGTACACGGGGTCCTCCGGGAAGAACCCACTGGCTGCCTCGTGCGTCTCCGTGCCCGAGGCCTCTAGGGGTGCCCTGTCGGGGTGTAGACGATCCATCCGGGAAGCTAGGCGGCGGCCCAGAAGTAGTTCTGCAGGACTGCACCCCGTGGTGGTGTGGGGCGTGGTGCACTGGCCGAAGAGGAAAGCCGCCAGTTTGTAGTCCCAATCGGAGGAGTCCAGGCGGCGGAGCGCGTCCTTTGTGGTGCGGACCATGCGCTCGGCCTGGCCGTTGGTCGCGGGATGGAACAGGGCTGACCGGACGTGGCGGTTCCCATAGTACCTCATGAAGGTCTGGAACTCTGCTGAGGTGAATGCTGTCCCGTTGTCGATGACCAACGTGTCAGGGATCCCTTGGGCACTGAAGATCCTCCACATTGCCCGGATCGTGGCCTGTGAAGATGTAGAGGGCACCGTGACCACTTCCAGCCACTTGCTGTATGCATCTACCAGGATGAAGAAAAGCTGTCCTTGGAAGGGTCCCGCAAAGTCCAGATGTAGGCGGGACCAGGGACGGTGTGAAGATTCCCAGACCCTCTCCAGCGCTCGAGGTGGTTCTGGCCGCGAGGCTTGGCAAGGCTGGCATCTCTTGACCACGTCCTCAATGTCTTTATCCAGCCCTGGCCACCAAACGTAACTCCGGGCCAAGGCTTTCATTCGCACCACCCCCGGATGTGC
>NW_015170913.1:435595-475883 GCF_001447785.1 Gekko japonicus | reverse complement strand
GTGTGCTTCATGTAGGGCGGTGAGAACCCATTCCCTTAGGGGCGTGGGGATGACCACCCGGCTTCCCCACAGTAAGCAGCCCTTGTGGGTAGACAGTTCATTTTTCCGGGTAGCGAAAGGTGCAATGTCCGGGTCCCCTTTGGCCTCGGGCCACCCCCTCACCACCCAGTCTAAGACCCTCCCCAGAATCTTGTCCTTGGAGGTGCAGCGGGCCACCTCCTTGACGTGGACCGGCTGGTCCGGAAGAGACTCCAGGCGTGCAACCAGGAGCGTGGGCGCTGGATCTGGGTCGCATTTTGGCAGCGGCAGGTGGATCAGGGCGTCGGCATGGCCCATCGCCTTTCCCGGCCGATGGACGAGGTTGTATGCGTACCCGCCAGAAAAATTGACCAGCGCAGCACACGGGGTGAGGTCATCAGGGGGGTTTGCCGGTCGTGTGTGAGGAGGCCCAAAAGTGGCTTGTGGTCCATCAGGACCGGGAACGGGCGACCATACAAGTAGTGATGAAATTTTTTCACCCCTGCTACAATCGCCAAGGCCTCCTTGTCTATTTGTGCATAGTTGCGCTCGGCCGGTGACAAGGTTCGCGAGTAGTAGGTGACCGGGACCTCGCGTCCGTCCGGCAGCCTGTGCCCCAGGACCGCCCCGACCCCATACGAAGAAGCGTCGCACGCCAGCAACACGGGAAGGGCCTCGTTGAAGTGCGCGAGGACCGAATTTGACACTAAGAGGTCCTTTATCGCTTGGAACGCCGCGGCTTGCGGCGGCCCCCAGAGCCATGGCGCCAATTTGTAGAGGAGGCGGTGGAGAGGTTCCGCAACGGCCGCCTTGAGGGGCAAAAAGGAGTGGTAGAAGTTCACCAGGCCTAGGAACGCCTGCAGCTCCGTTTTGGACTTCGGAGCCGGTGCGTGCGTGATGGCTTCCACCTTGTCCGGGGAGGGGTGCAGGCCAGAGGCGTCCACGGCAAAGCCCAAGAATTCTACGCGCGGCACCCCTAGCAGGCACTTCTCCCGCTTGACCTTGAGGCCCGCCGAGTCGAAGCGTTGCAAAACGGCCCGCAGTCGGTCCGCGAAGGACGAGGGGTCTGGGGCAGCGATCAGCATGTCATCAAGAAATGGATGAACCTCAGGAATTCCTTTAAGGGGGAAATCCATAAATGATTGAAAGATCCCTGGAGCGACCGAGACCCCGAACTGGAGGTGGTGCACTTTGAACGCCCCCTTGTGGGTCGAAATGGTCTTAGCCTTGGCCGTGGCGGCGTCCACCGGCAACTGCTGGTGCGCCTGGGCCAAGTCTAATTTGTTGAATACCCGGGCCCCCGCTAGGGCCGCTAGCACGTGGCTTACAACAGGCACCGGGTACGCGTGGGCCTGTAGGGCTTTGTTAATAGTACATTTATAATCCGCGCAGATGCGGACTTCCCCATTTGGTTTGACCAGTGTGACTATGGGGGTTTCCCACCGGGCCGAGGCTACTGGTTCGAGGACCCCTTGTTCTACCAGGAGGTCAAATTCGGCCTCCACTTTCGGCTTCATGGCAATCGGGGGCAGCCGGGCTTTGATGCGGATGGGGCGTACCGCTGGGTCTAGGTCCAGGGATATGGCATGGCCCGTGAACTGCCCCAGGGTTCCATCAAAAACGCGGGGGAATTCTGTGCACACTGCCCCAAAATCATGTGCCCCGACCTGGTTTATGCCCGTTACGGAGAGTCCCAGGGCCTCGAACCACGCTAGCCCCAGCAAGCTGGAGAGGGGCCAGTCCACCACCAGCAGGTCTAGGTTGCCCCTGAAGTTTTGGAACTGGACCCTGAACTTGCCCCAGCCCAGCACCGCCATGGGGTTCTTATTAAAGTCCCGTAGCCAGAACCCCTGAGACTTCTGTAGCGGTGGGCCCCCTTTTGGACACAGCGAGCGGAGCGTATCCGCGGAGATGATGGAGTAGGTCGACCCGGTGTCGATCTCCATGGTGCAAGGGACTCCCTCTATGAGGACCGTCACATGCATTTTGTTAGGGCTGTCGGGGGGCAAGTTACAGACCTGGTGTTGCGGGAAGTGGGACGACACGGTGTGGAGATCGAAGTGCTGTTCCGCTGTGGTCTGGTGCGTTGCAGCTCTCGGGCATTGTCCTTTGGAGCGGCAGACCTTCGCTATGTGCCCCGCTTTGTTGCAGGAGTGGCAGACCGCGTTCCTGAAACAGCACGACTTGCGCTCGTGGTCCTCCCCGCAACTGGTGCACAGGGTTGAAGTAGGGGCCTTGTTGGTCCTGGAGGGCGCGTGTTGGGGCCGCTGCGAAGCTCGCTAGTGGAGCTGTAGGACTTCCTCCTTGTCTGAGGCGTCGGATCCGCTGGTCGTTTGAGTGTGGTGGACCACCTTGGCACGGCAGTCTCGATGGGCCTTCTCGTAGGCGGAGGCCTCCCGGACCGCTTTGTCCAGGTCGAGGTTGTCCTGCCTTACCAGCTTCCGCCGGAGTTTGGGCTCTCGCAGGACCACCAGGAATTGGGTCAGCAGGGTGTCCACTAGACTCGGGAAGGCGCAGTTAGTGGCCGCCCGCCAGAGCCCCACCAGGAAGTCGTAGGCGGACTCGTCTGGCCCTTGTACCCTCGCACAAAAGTCCATGCGCTCTGCAAATTTCGTGGGTTTGGGTGAAAGGTGATCAGTCAGCGCCTTCACCAACACAGGATAGGGCTCCTCCACTGTCTTTTTGGGAGCGATGAGGTCCTTGAGGAGTAGGACGGTGCTCATGCCACACAACTGCAGGAAATGGGCCTTCTTCATTCCTTCGTCCGTGACTTTATGGCAGTCGAAATAGTTCTCCATTATCTCGAGCCAGGTCTCCCATTCCGTGGGGCGGGAGATATCGAAAGCGGCGATGTTGCTCTGGGGGGTCGCCATTGTGCTGCGGCCACGTGGTTGGGTTGGCTCAGGAACGGTGGTGGTGGCGGCTGGAGCGTTGAGGCAGGCGCTGCTGCTCTTGAGGTCAGCAGGGTGAGATGCAGAGCCGGGAGCGGAGCGGTGAGCAGTAGCCTGGGGCCCGGGATGTGAAGTGGAGCGGTTCCCTGAGGTCTCGGTGTCGGGGCTCAGTGCGGTGCTCGTGTTGGCGTCCGGGTCGTTGTTCATGGGGTAGTGAATCCCACCTTCGTCGCCAGTGAAAAGTATGCAGACAGAGAGTGATTCCAGCTAAGCATACCTTTATTTAGTTGAGAACAAAGACAACTGACCGGCTCGCAGGCCGGCTTATATTTTTTCAGAAAACCCGCCACCAAGCTCACCTAAACACACACCCCACTCCTGATAGGCTATTTACAGTAACCGAGAGACCTATTGGCCTCCCGGCTGGGGACCTAGCCCTTTCATTGGGCCTGGCTAGGATCCTAGTGGCCCATTGTCTTTTGGCATGAAGCTATTGAGGATTGAGCATGGCCAGCCCGGGCAAGTCAGGCTGAATACATTACAGCCCACCTTTCAAAGCAGCCATTTTGTCCAGGTGAACTGATCTCTGTCACCTGGAGATCAGTTGTAATAGCAGGGGATCTCCAGTCACCACCTGGACTTTGGCAACCCTAGTCTGGCTAGTAATGGCCAATGCTACCTGGTCCTGGGTAGGGAAATAAGAGTGACATTTCCCTTCATTCCCTCCCCCCATTTCCAGTACTACCTCCAAACAGGCCAATGCAAACCAGCAAAATTTGGCCGACCTACCTAGCACGTGCAGCCTGATAAAAAGCAGAAAACATCAAGAGGACGGAGGCCACTGCACTTTCCTTACTTGCTTACTCAGAATATTTATTCCCTACTTTTCTCCTCAATGGGACCCAAAGCATCTTACGAGAGTACAAAAATACTACTGGAATACAATAGCTTTAAGTACAATTTAAATAAAACAAGCAGAATCAAATGAAGCCAGTGACTGGCATAAATAACACTATCGAAAGACAGACATATCAGAGGAATCATCTTGGATGTCAAGATTTGTGCGCAATTCTGCTAATTGGTAATTGTCTCTGTCGCTTACATACCTGTGGAGTCACTCTCTCCTCATTCTCTGCCTCCCTTCTTGAACTTTAAATCAGGCAACTAAGTGACAGCATAATAGACAGATCCAAATTTTCCCAAATATTAACAATTGCAATTCATTTTTCCAATTCAAATTAACTGTAACTAGATTAAAGTATGGGGCATATTTGGTTCAGATTTTGATTAGTCAGTGTCCGTCTGAACATCCCTAATTATAATATACAAGCTGGCTGTGTATTTGTTTTCTGATATTTCCCAATTTCTGCCAGTTTAATAAATATGTCAGATACTTCAATGATATCCAAGATTTGAGTGAAAACTATCAACGCCAGAGGTTTCTTTGTTTATGATTTACCAGTGTTAAGTAAGTCTCATTGCAATTAGTAGGGCTTTTCCCGAATAAAGGCAATTGCAATTTGAGTGGATGTGATGAAGAAAGTTTTAATTTCCTAGTAGAACTCCATTCAATTTCAACTCTTCTTGCTCACAGCACTTCTTTTCTCCTTTCTAACTAAATTCTGGTTCCTTGCATTTCATTTTAATTCCACACTATACATGTTCTTCCCACTGCTTTAAAATTAAACCATGCAATAGATGCTTCTTTTCCCATAGACCTGCCCTTCACCTCCTACCTGTGTCCTGGTTGGTTGAGGTACAGAAAGAAAAGTGATCATTCATCTCCCCCATCCTTCTGCTTGTGCAGTCTGAGCTTTACTCCATTCTCATAGTCAAGACAAATAAGAGAACACAGGAAATAAAAGAGCAAATTTAGTCCCAGCGGGAACTGGGGGGGAAAATCCATCATTTTAAGTATGTTTGTTTTGTGATGTTACCAACAATAGACTTTCAAAAATTATTTTTAAATAAACACACCATGAAACAAAGTTGTCTTAAAGCCTCAAACCAGCTTGATTTAACAGTCTCGGTGTGTCAGGAGTGTGGCTTATTGCAAGTAGCGGCACTGTCGCGTTTCAAAGGAGACCCTGGGGCCATCTTGGTTTATCTCCATTTCAAAGTGGTGCGGGGAAATGATCAAACAGTAAAAACAACCAGGCAGGATTCTAATAGAATTATGTTAATTAAGAGCTGCCAGAAAGCATCATGTTTCCACCCACTGTGCAAGGTTTGTCTTTGGGGCCATGACACATAAGTAGTGTAGAGAGTAAGTCTGTATGAGACTTATTCCAATTCCAGATTAACACTTGAGCATTAAAAATGAGCGTCAAGAGAAATATCCATGTGGCACTGAAAGAAGGTACTGTATAACATACGGCAGCCTATGCAAACAACATTATAAGAATTGCCTGGCTGGATCTAATCAACCGACAGTCTAGATTAGCAGTTGTATCTCTGGTGATGTCCAGTTAGATGTTCCAAAAAGTTCACAAACAGGGCACAATAGTGTTAATCATTCCTTATCATTTGTACTCAGTATCTGGTGATGTAAGCTAACTGTCTTTGAACATGGAGGTTCTGTTTCTTAACTGTCTTCCCTAATAACCATTGACAAAATCCATTATCCTCTTTTAAAACTATGTAAACTATCTGTCAGTCTACAAAAATGCAATAAAGTGACATCAGGTAGCATTGAATTCCATACACAGCATGGTGTCCTCTGAGCCAGTCCTGTCTACCCCACAACAGGGGCCCCATAAGACAAAGCTTGCATAGTGGGTGGCAACACAATGCTTTCTAGGAGCTCTTAATGTTGCTGCATCCAGACAGCACCCAAAAAGATGCTGACACCCCTTAACGGAAAGCCCACAACCATATGAAAAAAGGCAACCAAAATTCCACCTCAAAGGGTATATTCACACTGGATTTTGATCAGTTCTTTTCCAGATTCATATTCCTAATGACTGGTGCACTGAATCTGCTTGCCAGACACCCACAAGTTCACAGGAACTGTATTGATTTCCATCTGAATAGCTGCTAGACCAAACAAAGAATAGCAGAATCAGTGTAAGTGGTACTACCCATATGAACATGTTAACAGCCAGACCCCTCCTGCAGAAGAGCAGTCATATACAAGATGCCCTTCTTTAAATATCACTCCCCAAATCATTTGTGTACTATACAGCCTGATTTAGAAGTGGAACCAAGATGGAGCTGGAACAAACAAAATTGATGCTGGTAAGAGACAAGCCTGGGAAAAAAATTGGAAGGTGACTCAGGGTAGCTGACTTGCTAATAGCTCTCTCCCCACCCTAAACAAGATACTTAATCTCAACAATAGATCTCTTGAGAACACCTCCCCTCACCTGAATGTCACTCAGTCCACACTTGGTCCTGCTTCCCCTTGCCCATGCACTTTAGTTAATGGGCTATTCATATAGCTTGATTTATTTTATTTTATTTATTAGATTTTTTATCCTGCCCTCCCCGCCTTGGCAGACTCTCCCATCCTGCATTCAAGGGCCATCAGAAAGACATTAACACTTTCTGTTTACACTGGACAATCTCATCAAGCGCCATTAACAACACCCATGCACACTGTCATGAGTTTTCCTAGGTCATGAGTTTCCCTAGGTCTTTGTCTAATCAAGGTATTGTGTTAGGAGGCACATACATCAGACTGTTCCAGGGTCATTTTCCCCTGTAACTGGGCATGCTACACTCCACGGAGTTTGTATATGTTCTCTTGGCACCAAGCATCATACTGCTGCTTCCTGTGGACTTCCTCCTTCTCTCCAGGAAATGCTGGCTGTTTCCTTCACTGTCTTTCATGAACCTCGATCTCCAAGACTTGGTAAATATCGTCTTCCCCAAATCACTGCCCTTCTACTCACTTTTATTTTTCCTCTTAGATAATCTGTGTATTTCCCCATGTGCTTTGTATATATGTTTGCACTTTATTCTTTGTATAATAAAACACCTTTCCTATAGTCAGGGCCGGCCCATTATTGTTAAATTTTAGACTGTCGCCTAGGGCGACGGCTCAACGAGGGCGCCATTCTGGCCGGCCTCGTCCCCTCCTCGCCCTGTACAGGAAGCCTCCCTTGCCGGCTTCTTGCTCCATCCCTGGCAAGAGACTCCCCTCTTTGCAGCCCCCCAGACAGAAAGAGAAGGAGGTGGGGGGGACAGGTGTGGGGAGCAGCCCGGGACGATGGGAAAGTGCTGCTTGCCCTCTGACGCCCCTGCCCCCACGGTCTCTTTGGAGCTCCTTTTGCAGCCTGGCACAGGCCCCCTCTCCTCAAGCAATCCCGCCCCCTCGCATACATTTGCAGCTTGCCCCCTCAGCCCACCCACTGTGGCTCAGGCACCCACCCCCATCCCACCCCACATGGGGGGGCAGAACGTATCCTCACCAAGTGGGCGAAAAAACCTGGGGCCATCACTGACTATAGTACTGCTGTCTAATTATTTATATATTTATGTATAGCTTCAATTTATAGGCCACCCTACCCCTGAATACACACAACTCAGGGTAGTGAACATAATGATAAAAACATTCCTAAATTAAAAAACAATTTTAATAATCCATAGAAAAAAACATTTTCGGACAGTGTTTAAAATTTCACATTCCAAATTTTATCACTGTCCCACAAGAAGGTGGAAAGGGGCAGAAAGAAAAAAGAAGACAGAGGGGGGAGGAGGAAGGAGTACCAGTAGGATGGTATCTGTTGCTGTCCTCAATGAAAAGCCTGGTGGAACATCTCTGCCTTGCAAGCCTAGCAGGACTGCCTCTTCCGCTATGTGCCCCATAGAGCTTTGTGCTTGACTGAGTAACATCTGCTGGTAGTTCATGGCCTGAAAGATGTCCATTTAACCTTGACCAGGGCCAGGGCATTCTCCACCCTGGTTCCAGCCTGGTGGAACATGCTCCCATTGGTGATCAGGGCACTACAGGATTTAATGCAATTCCGCAGGGCTTGTAAAATGGGGCTGTTCCGCCAGGCCTTTTTGTTGAGGCGGCAGACGTCTAAATTCTTTGGCCTCGCCTGCCTATACTGCCTGGGTGAACTGCCCTTTCTAGAGATTGCCACAGCATCTGCTGAATGGGTCCTTATCTTTTTTAGCATATGCCCAGCACTGGAGGCACCCATGGATACTGGAAATTGAAGTTTTCTGCCATTTGTTGTTGTTTTTAGGAATTTTAACTTTGTATGAACCTGTACTTGTATTTGGATTTATTACTATATTTGTATTTTAACTGTTGTAACCCGCCCTGAGTCTGCTTGAAGGTTGGGTGGGATATAAATCCAATAAATAATAATGATAATAAATAATAATAACTGTATTAGGTCCCGCAGGGCACAGATGTTATTCGGCAGAGAGTTATTTGAGAGTTCTCAGGGAACAATCCCCATAAACATTGGTGGAGACCCCCTAGTTACCCCCTCTCACTAATCTCCAATTATGCGAATTCCCCTAATTAATTAACTATAAATCATTAATAAGTTTCCCCAATTTGGATAACAAACACTGGGCTCGTTGCTTCCTCCATCAGAGGACTCTTTCTCCTCACATCATGTTTTGATGTTGGGGCAGGTTGCCATTTTCCCATGCTCTAAGTGCAGCATTGGTAACTGACTGGAGGGATAACCCCCTCTTTTTCAGCACAGGGCTACAGATAGCATTAGAAAAAGCTGCTCTTTTACTACTTTAAGCTAAACACTGATCATGTTTATTGGGCTGCTGTTCTGCTATTTCAGCTACTGCTTCCTCCCCACCCATCATCTATTATATTACATTTCAAGCACCCTTGGATCACCTGTTCTGAAAACCAAGTAAGGTTGCTAGGTGACAACACTGCAGTTCCTCCTTGTAGCATTTATCCAGGCACTCGAAAAGCAAGCAAATTAATAGTTATGGGCCTCCAGAATCTTTAGCTGCCCACCATACAAAGAGAAACACATCACTCTCACACTGCATCAGCTATGCAATTTCTCATAACCCCCTCTACTCTGACACTTGGGCTATAGCAGTTACTTTTAATTGCATTATTGTTATATTTTTGATTGGAGCTGCTAAGTATTTTTTTTTAAAAAAAATACTGTTAAAAGGAAAATGGATTAATAATACATTCACACCTATAGTGTTTTTGAGAGTTTAAAGTGCTTCATCCACAGTTAATGACCGATTCTGCAAAAGGAGTTGTTGAGCCCTCTGTCTCCTGTTCCCCCCACTTTTACTGCTCAGTTTCCCACTATTTGCTGCGCAGCTGCATTTGGACCCACATCTCCCCCCAATTTCCCCGCGTCTTCTTGATATCTTATAACAATCCTGTAAAAAAAATAATAGTAATAGTAATAATAATAGAGTAGCTTTGAGTCCCACCTGATTCATGGTGACCCCCTGAAGTTCTACTTCATGAGGTTTTCAAGGCAAAAGATGAGCAGAATTAATTTGCCATTGCCTTCCTCTGCGCAGCAACCCTGGTCTTTTCCACTGGTCTCCCTTCCAAGTATCAACTATGGCCAACCCTATTTACCTTCTAAGTTCTGATGAGAGAGGGCAATAGTCCAGTCTGGATATAACTAAGGCATGGATCACTGTGGCTAGATCTGATTGAACCAGTAATGTGCACAGCTGATGCACCAGCTGAAGCTAGGAAAAGCACTCTGAACCCCCACAGCCACCTGGTTTTCTAAGGTGACTGCTGTATTGAGTAGCACTCCTAAACTGCGAACCTGGCTTTTCAAGGGGCGTATAACCCCATCCGTCCCCAGGACAGACAGGCCACAGCAGAGAACTCAGACCAAGCGTGATCCCCTGGAGAAGGAAATGGCAACCCACTCCAGTATTTTTGCCAAGAAAACTCCATGGACAGTATCAAAAGGCAGGAAGGGGACTGTGACTTAATAGACATTACTGAAACTTGGTGGGGTGACACTCATAGCTGGAATATTAGAATGGAGGAGTACAACTTGTTTAATAGGAACAGAAAAAGAAGGAAGGTGAGAGGAGTAGAATTATGTTTCAAGAATGTATATACGTCAGGAAATACATGAATCTGAGCATGGAAGGTCAGCTGAGAATCTGAGTAAAAATAAAAGGGGTAAAAAAAAAAATAGTGATATCATGGTGGGAGTCTGCTATAAACCACCAAGCCAGGCAGAGGACTTGGATGAGATACTCCTAGGCCAGATTACAAAGTTTTCAAAGAGACAGGACATACTGGTCATGGGAGATTTCAATTACCAAGATATCTGTTGGAAGTCAAACTCTGCTAAAAATGAAAGGTCCTGACTTGTCTTGCTATCTGGGACTTGATTCTCACTGACAGGGAAGAACTGGTTGATGAAATAAAAGTAGTGGGCACCCTGGGTAGTAGTGACCATGTAATTTTAGAATTTAAGATCTTGGGGATGGGAAAAGCTAGACATATAGGCTGGAGTTTTTGGAAAGCTAATTTTAACAAACTTAAAGTTATGCTCGGTAGAATCCTATTACTGGAAATACTTAAGGAGAAGGGAATTCAAGAGGCATGGGAATGTCTTAAAAGTGATATATTAAAGGCACAATCACAAATGATTCCAATGAGAAGGAAAAAGGGGAGGAGCCCAAAGAAGCCAGGTCTCAAAAAGATCTGAGAATTAAAAAAAAAACTCATTTAGGAAATGGAAGGAGGGCCTTATAACCAGGGATGAATATAAACAAATAACCAATGTTTGTAGGGAGAGAGTTAGAAAAGCTAAATCTCAGTATGAGCTAGAGATCCCAGCCCCCTGGTCTGGGAGGTGGATCCCCCGATTTGGAGTGGGCTTCCCTGCCACCGGCCAACTGGCTGGCAGGGAGAAATCCCACCCCCAAATGACTTTTTGGGCTACTTCCAGTAAAACTGGAAGCACCACCCAGGAGTGATGTTATCATGCTGGAAACATCATGTGGGAGGATGCTGCGGTATTTGGCCAAGCTCTATGGTTTTGAAGACGAAAAACCATAGAGTTTCGCTCAAATACCAGAACATTCCTACATGACATTTCTGGCACAATGACATCACTTCTGGACGATATCATTGCATCAAGAACATCACACCGTGTCCCCCCTACCTCCCGGAATGCCCCCACAAAGGCCCCCACCAGCAGGTTGCCTTGGCAACCCTAGTATGAGCTTAGGCTAGTGAGAGATGCTAAACACAACAAAAAAGGTTCTTTGGTTATGTTTGGAGCAAAAAAAGAACAAGGAAGTGGTCAACCCATTGCAGGGAGAGGAAAATTATATTTTAACAGGTGATGAAGAGAGGGCACAACTGCTCAATTCCTGAATTGTACTGAAGAGAAAGATTTTATTGGTGAAAGTAAAATCTTAACAAAACAATTGAAAAAATTGGGTTATCCTATAACTGTTATAAATTCAGCTTGGAAGAAGAAGAAGATAAGAGATTGGATTTATACCCCGTCCTTCACTACCCAAAGGTGTCTCAGAGTGGCTTACAAACTCCTTTCCCTTCCCCTCCCCACACAGACACCCTGTGAGGTAGGTGGGGCTGAGAGAGCTCTTGACAGAAACTGCTCTTTTTCAAGAACAGCTCTTATCAGAACTACGGCTTGCCCAAGGTCATCCAGCCAGGTGCAAGTGGAGGAGTGGGGAATCAAACCCAGTTCTCCCAGATTAGAGTCCGCACACTTAGAATTTCATGTGCATTCCAGTTTAATAATCTTTCCACACAGATTAGAAACATCCTGAATAAGTATTGGCATGTAGTATCCCATATACCAGGATGCTAACAGTTCCCTCTAGTGGGATACAGATGGGTTAGAACCATTAGAGATATTCTGGGAAAATCAGATATATATAACCAAACTCAATATACACAAAAGCAAAATATCATACAAACATACGGGCATTTCAAATGTCAAAACTGTTCAATATGTAATAATTTCTTTGAAGTGAAAGAATTTTTCTTGGAACCTTATTTGAAAAATTACCAATTGCCACACTTTTCTACTGGTAAAAATATTGTATATGTAGCCTTTTGTGGGTGTCCCAAATATTATGTGGGCTGTTACACACGTTCATTAAAAACACGTGTCATGGAACATAAATCGAGATTGAAAAACAAAATTCTTGATGCACCTATGGTATGTCAGCACAACATCACTTTGTGGACTTAAAATTCTTCGTGATCTACAAATATAAGAACAAAAGCCTCAACCGTCAAGATATTAAGAAGATTCTTCTATGCAAGGAAAACTCTTGGATTCACAAGCTTCACACACTGACCCCGGAGGAAATGAACCAAGCAATGGACCTCTCATGCCACTTGTGAACTTGATTACCATCTTACTTGGACTTCTAAAAAATGGGAGAATGTCCCTTTTAAATATCAGAGTAAAGATCAGACTTGCTCAGGACTGAAATACATTATGTATACTTTAAGAAGTGGAATGTGGATTAATGACACTGTCTCTTTAATTAGAGAACACACGCACTAACTGTTAACAGATGTTGAAAGATTTAATGACCAGAAAACAAGGTCAGTACTATGCAGCCTTGAGAATGACAGCAGCGCTCCATCCATGAATCTTAGCTGCACAGTGTGATAAAAAAACTTATGAAGCCAAGCTATACTAGAAAAATTGCATAATTTTTATACTTATGAATTATGTCTTTTAAACAGTCTTTTGTAGGACTGGCAATAAGCATCAACACAGCTATAAATGAAAGCTCCCCCCCCCCCTTTTTTTGAAGACTTCATGCAAGTAGAAGCGGGCTTGTAATTCTGGAAACTCCTGTTGGGGGTTGACTTTTAAAATACTGATGCAAAATTGACTGTATGATTGTATGAACTTAATGTTATTGTTACACTGAATATTCTCAATATATGTACCTGACAAGCATGTTATAACAGTACAGAATGCACTTTATAGAATGATAGTTATAAACAGAACACGTTAATTTACAAAAGTTTCTTGCAGTGTATATTTATTTGTTACTTGACTCTCATAACACTGCAGCTTGGGTTGCTACAGCCTTCAGGTGGTGACTGGAGATCTCCTGGGATTACAACTCATCTTCAGGCAATAGAGATCACCTGGTGAAAATGGCCACTTTGGAAGGTAGGCTCTATGGCATTATACCCAGGGCTATTTTTGAGCAGGAACGCACAGGAATGGAGTTCGGGTTGGCTTCAGAGTTGGCCACGCCCACTGTCAAAACTTCTGGGGGGTGGGCGCCAGGGGGAAGGCCTTGGGAGCCACCCCCCCCCCCCCGGCAACTCCGAGGCAGGCCGGCCAGGGGGCCCCCTGGAAAAATTAGGGAGGCATTTAAACTGCCTTCCCTTCCCTTCAAGGGGGGCTCCCCTGGGCTCCCCAAGGGAAGGTATGGGGTGTGGCTTAATATGCTAATAAGCTGTCATCAGGGGTGTGGCCTAATATCCTAATGTGTTTCTGCTGTTGGGTGTGGCCAATTATGCTAATGAGATCCTGCTGGGCTTTTTCTATTATACCCAATTGAAGGCCCACTCTCCCCAAACCCCACCCTCCTCAGTTGCCACCCCTAAAATCTACAGTTATTTCCCAACCCAGAAATGGAAACCTTAGGATAGGCATAGGGGTGATACATAAACACCTAGTTGCTTTAAATAAAATTGTCCTCAGGGTCAGATAAACTGCATCTGAGGGTTCTAAAGGGATTTGCTGATGTAATTTCAGAGCCTCTGCCCATTATTTTTGAGAATCTTTGGGGAACAGGTGAGGTGCCAGAAGATTGGAGACAGACAAATGTCCCAATCTTCAAGAAGGGGAAAAAGAACAACCCAAATAACCACTGGCATGTCAGCTTGACCTCTATCATGGGAAGGTTTTAGAACAAATCATCAAACAGTCAGTCCTTGATGGCTGTGATTACATTGGGTTCCTAAAGATTACTAAGAGCATTGCGTTTCTCAAGAACAAGTCATGTCAGACTAACCTTACCTCCTTTTTAAAGAGAGTTACTACCTTGTTGGATCAGGGGAATGCTGTGGACATAGATAATCTTGGTATCAATAAGGCTTTTGATAAGATTCCACATGATATCCTTGTTAACAAGTTGGTAAAATGCAGTTTGGATCCTATTACTGTTAGGTGGATTTGCAAATAGTCAGCAGATCATAACCAAAGAGTGCTTGTTAATGGTTCCTCATTCTTTTGGAGAGGAGTGACAAGTTTAGCGGAGTGCCTCAGGGATCTGTCTTGTGCTCTGCCTTGTTCAACATCTTTATAAATGACTTGGATGAAGGAATAGAAGGGATGCTCATTAAATTTGCAGATGATACAAAGTTGGGATGGGTAGCAAATACAGTTGAAGACAGAATCAAGATGTGGGAAGATCTTGACAAGCTGGAAAACTTGGCTAAAACTAACATAATGAATTTCAACAAAGATAAATGTAAAGTTCTGCACATAGTAGGAAAAAAAATCAAATGCATAATTATAGGGGAGACTTGTCTTTATAGTAGTACTTGTGAAAAGAGTCTAGGGGACTTAGTAGACCATACACTGAATGTGATGCAGTAGCTAAAAAGACAAATGCATTATCAGAAGTATAGTGTCCAGATCATGTGAAGTGATGGTACCAATTTACTCTGCTCTGGTTAGACTTCACTTGGAGTATTATGTTTGGTTTTGTGCTCAACAGTTTAAGTACAATGTAGACAGGCTGGAACATGTCCAGAGGAGGGCCACAAGGATGGTGAGGAGTCTGGAGACCGTCCTATGAGGAAAGTTTGAAGGAGCTATGTTTAGCCTAAAGGAGATGACTGAGAGGTGATACGATAGGCAAATATTAGAAGGGCTGTCATTATACAGGATGGAATGGTGTTGTTTTCTGTTGCTCCAGAAGGTAGGATCAGAACCAATTGACTGAAATTAAAGGAGTTTTCGGTTAAATATTAGGAAGAACTTCCTGACAGAGCAGTTTGTCAGTGGAGCAGGCGTTCTTAGGAGGCAGTGGGCTTTCCTTCTTTGGAGGTTTTCAAGCAGAGGCTAGATAGCTTTCTGACAGTGATGCTGATTCTGGGAATTTAGGGAGATTATGAAAGGGAGAGCAGAAAGGGATGAGTCACTGCTCGGCTCTCATGGCCCTTTCTTACATGCCCAGGGAATTTCAATCACCACTTTGTGATCAGAAAGGAATTTTTCTCCAGGCTAGATTGGCCAAGGGTCCTGGAGGTTTTTTACCTTCTTCTGGGCATAGAGCAGGGGGGTCACTGGGGGAGGGGGTTAGACAAGATGACCTTTGAGGTTCCTTCCAGCACTGTGTTTCTATGTTTCTACTTATCTTGGGAAGGGACTGAGGTCTAAGGGTGTGTTAAATGAATGCTGTGTGTACTGTAACTGTGGATCTATTATAAAACAAGTAACCAAGGAGGAGCGTGGGAGGGCTGTCAGACTAACCCTGTGCACTGACACAGAGGGTCCATGGTCTGAGGCTACATTAGGAAATGACAACATGATTACTTTACAATAACCCTGACAGGCACATCAGAATTCTTATCTCTATATTGTAGAACTGAGGCTTAAGCTGTGCCCCCCCCCCGCTGAATATCCATGCATTCTGATGTGTATGTGCAACATACTGTAATTTCAAGCTCCTCCCTGTGGTCTGGAATGCTGCTTAGCCTGGTGCAGATGTTTTAAATTGCATACATCATATACTGTAGTAGCCCCATTCACAAGTTGCAGTGAAGGCATATGCATCCTGCATACATCTGTTTGCAAGAAAGAACCAATGTGCATCTACTTTATAGATTAAACTGGAAACCAGTACCTTGATATGTGTGCTTTCAATCATATATTCTGCTGAACATGCACTTCATGTAACATGAGAATTACTCACATATAAAGAAAAACCAAGTTTCTGAGAGCCAGCGGGATGTAGTAGTTAAGATCAGCGGTCTTATCTGGAGAACCAGGTTTAATTCCCATTCCTCCACATGAAGCCAGCTGGGTGACCTTATATCAGTCATAGTTCTCCCAGAACTCTCTCAGCCCCACCTACCTCACTAGGTGCCTGTTGTGGGGAGAGAAAGGGAAGGCAATCATAAGCTGCTTTGAGATTCCTTAGGGTAGAGAAAAGCAGGGTATAAAAACCAACTCTTCTTCTACTGGCTATGCATGTATTCACTGTAACTGTAAACAGGGCTAGAAAGTGTAAGTGTGATTGAGGGCAGAATGACACCTTTTGCCCCCATCCCACTATCTGTGTGTTCAGTATAGATTCCTCTACAAGACCAGGAGCATGGCTGTGACAGGTAGAGCATTCTCATACAGCCCAATTGAGTTCTTCTGCCCCTCTCATCCTTGCTGCATAACTGCTCTGCTCAGCAGGCAATTGCTTATCTCCCTTATATATAAAAGCCGAATGGTGGTGGCACTTCTCTAGAACATTCCACACGCTCCGGAATTGGTTGGCGCACTGGTGTGTCACTCAGAATCTGTCCCTATCCACTGGCTGCATTGCTTGAGTCTCGCCTCCAACATTCTAAACAGTTTGCTGTTCCTCCCCCCCATAGCCAGTCAGAACACAGAGGTTATTTGCATATGCAGCCTCATTGGCCTTTGCCTTGGAACACAGAGGTTGTTTGCATATGAGACTTGATTGGCTTTTGCCTCTAACATTCTAAACAGTTTGCTGTTCTGAGATAAAATGTGTCTAATCTCCAGATGAGGGCTGAAGATCACTCAGAATTACAACTGCTTTCCTGATGGCAGAGATCAGTTCCCCTGAAGAAAAAGGTGGGCTCTGTATTCTTATCTCCGATCCAGCCCTTCAGGCCGAAAATCCACTGTTAAAATAAACCACCTACAAAGGTGGACTTACCAGAAAGCCCGTGGCAAGCGCGGCCGTGGGATCGCCGGTGCGTCCTTCTGCTGGCACATCCGAGGCTCCCAGCCGAACTTCGCATGCGCACACATGTGCAGCCGGCTGCCTCGGTCTCCCGTCGGTGGCTTCCTCCCTGGCATCTGATCGTGCCGGGGAGCAACGGCGCGGCGATTCAGGGGATCTGTGTGATCCCACCGCCGCGTGTCTTTTTTGGTGCGGCTCTGAATAGCTGCACTTTGGCCGTGTTTTTTTCTGCCGTGTGGTAGGGGCCTCAGTATATCTATCCTGGCTATCTGCAGGGCCAGTCTGAAATAGACCCCCACAAGAATGATGGCCCCCACTCATGGGCAAATTCTATGAGATATCTGGGTCTCCAGGGCTTGCTGAGTCAGTCTGACTGCCATGGCAACCAAGATACTCTTCTTGGTCCACCTGATTATTCCTCCCTGTTTTGCTGTGCTGTTTAGGAAGCTATGGCTGTGGCTGCTTTTACAGTGCTACTTAACCAATTCCTAGACTTGCCTTCTGACATTAGTTGGGGTGGTTTACTATCCCCCTCTCACTGTGTTGTCTGTATTGCCAACTCTACTGGAAGCAGGCTTGTCATCAATGAATTAAAGAGTCTTCTCGGCCATGCCCCCAAAGCTATTCTCTCCCTTCAGTGATTTGCCAAATCCAGGAGCTTAGCTTCTCCTTTCAAAGTCAATTTCCCACTGGTTGGAGAAGCCCATGAGACCATAGATTAAAGTGTTCCCTCAGTGGCAAACATTTCCAAAAGGTCAGGAGCAGTTCTGTTGGGAGTGCCATATCTATCTGTCTGTCTGTCTATCTATCTCTGACCAATACCTAACTCTCAGCACAATTCTGACCTCTAGTGGTCAGAAAGGCTTTGCTGTATCCCACAGGCAGCCACCAGCAGAAACTGTTGGGACAACGGCTCCCATACTGACCTTTGGCAAATTCAGCAGAGTCACACAAATGGACCTTTAGTTAGGAAAGAAAGGGCAGGTCATTCTATTCTTAATGGTGTTTGATAAGTAGCTAGCAGTGCTGAAGACCACTGCAAAGTGATTGGTTTTGGCAGAAACGAGGCCTCTGTAACTTTTTGATAGAGACAGCTGATAGAAGCACATATCAAAGTTTGGGGGAAAGTAGAAGGATGCATAATAGCATAACTACTGTTTTTGTTAGCTTGTACCACTCTCTGCTGGTGATGAAAAAAATCAGACAAGGAATGTACTTCAATAATTCCAGTAATATACTCCTGAGAGCCAGTATGGTATCATGGTTAGAGTTTCAGTCTAGGATCTAGGAGACTCAGGTTCAGATCCCCATTCTTCCATGGAGACTTGCTATGAGATGTTGGACCATGTACTCTCTCTCAGCCTAGCCTACCTCACATGGTTCTTGTGATGATAAAATGGTGGTGGTGGGGAGAATGCAAATGGTTTTATTTGGGACTACATTTACTGTGATTTCAGGTGTTTTTTTTTTAAATGGATCTTATGTGTTTTTAAAATGCACGTTGTCTATGTTATAAGCCACCTTGAGCTCCATGTGGGAAAAGGTGGTTAATAAATGTTTTAAAATTAGATAAATAAATACATTAAAAGCCATTTCCGGTCCCCATTTGGGGACAAAAAGAGGGCATAAATGTCGAACTACTAAAATATTCCAAGAAATGTTTTCTCTTCCCAAACTCCTAGTCTGTTTTTAAAGAATTATGCCATTCAGGCACAACCAAAATGTAATTGCCAGTTGCACATACATAGACCCCAGCCCTGTTGTTTCACTCATTTTATGAAAACTGATTTAATTCCAGGTTATCTAGAACTGTGGCATTGGCACTGAACTAACCTCTCCCATAGCTAGTAACCCAGGTTCTTTGTGAGTAGGCCAGAATTGGGTTGTCAGTACTACTATTGCTAGAAATTTACCAACTGAGATGAACACATAACCTGTGGACTCTCTACTGAATGTTCATCTCTCATACCATCTGTACAGTAGCAGCTGGGATTCTGAAGCACTGCCATATGATATTGGGTTACAAGTTTTGAAACCCAGTTAAAGAATACCAAAGTTCCTCATAGGACCCAAACATCAGGGAGGGGGAAGTTAGTGTGTCTCTGGCTGCCAGCCTATCACCATGATGTGATCTATTTATGGCATTTCAGGACTTGTGCAGGAGCGTGTGCCAAGAAAAAATTGATTAAAACTTTGGATCTGGGCTTCAGGGTGTGTGCGTCTGTGTGTGTGTTACTGTGATTACTTATATTTGGGTAGGACGTTATCAGCTCAGGATTCAAATCCTTGTGGTTTCAGGGTTCAGGACGATTATAACCGTGCCACATAAGCACAGAATATACTCCTCCCTCTAATCCCACTCCCCCAGTTTCAAGTGAATTGGACCAAAGGGGTCAGTTTTACAGGTCACCAAAGTAGATGCCTCTCAAATCAGACTCAGTTCTCTCTCCACTGATTCTTAAAATGGTGGTCAAGCAGCAGCCTAGCAGGTGAGTTCCAGCAGATCATGGCATTAAAAAAATAAACTAAAACCTCTGTCTACCTTTTCCTACTCTAACAATGAGTAACTGACAATAAAAATTTCTTACCTTTCCTCTGAAAACTCTGCATTTGCCATTTGTCCTTGTTGCAGCCTGTTTGTTTCCTTTCACAAAGTAAAAATGGCTTTCTTTGCAGATAGAAATGGGTTCCTTTCCTGTTGGTCTGCCATTATGGGGATACATTAAATGAATGACCCATTGGATATAATAGGAGCCAAAAATGCCAATTAACTTGCATGTGCTCCACTGAAACACATTACAGCACATAAAATTACAACAAAAATGTGGAATGGATTCCAAGAAACCTGCCCTAGGCTTGGAATGAGAGCTTCCAGAGTAGAATTATAGTCCCTGGAGCCAGACAGACTACTTTGGGCCTAGAATGAAAGTCCCCAGAGTGGAAAGATGGCCCCTGGTAATAAAATAAAAGTGTTCTGGGAAGAGAATGACAGCCCCCAGACTGGAATAATGCTCCCTGTGAGTAGCAGAAGTGTTCTGGGACTAGAATGACAGAACACCCCAGGGGCATCATTCCACTTTGGGGACTGTCATTCCAGGTCCAGTCCAGTCCTCTCTAAATCTGTTCTGCATTTTTGTGGAAACTTTTAAGAACATAAAAACCTAAGAGAAGCCAATGTTGGATCAGGCCAATGGCCCATCCAGTCCAACACCCTGTCACACAGTGGCCAAAAATACCAGGTACCATCAGGAGGTCCAGCAGTGGGGCCAGGACATTAGAAGCCTTCCCACTGTTGCCCCCCCATTGTTTGCTCTAATGTATTTCAATGGAGCCCATGCAAGTCAGTTGGCATGGCTCCCATTATATCCAATGTGCCTTCAAACATCTCCCATTGTTCCCAAGGCGCATTCTTGTCATTAGTTTTAGTACATCCTACCCCAGCTCTCTATTTACCTATCCACAGAAGAACAAAAGAGCTCCGCCCCCCCCCCCAAGGGAGAGGGGGAAAGAGAACCACATCTCTCTGTGGCTTGTGATTGGCAGGAATTACTTTGTGCTCCTCCCTTGCAAGGATCTGATTGAAATGGAGAAATGCCATTGCTTGAGAAACCAGTAGAATCAAAGAAAAAACACCAGCACATACGGTAGCCAGCTAGCAGCTCCCAAACGTGAAAACACAGTAAGAATATCAGATTCCTAATACCATTCCAGAGAAACACGGTAATGACCCGAAATAGTGATTTCTGTTATATCTTTGGTTTTGGTATTTCATTATGCACATCCCTACTCTACTCATGTGCTTTTATGTATGGCATCACATCATGTGTATACTGGGTCTCTGTGATACAACCTTGATCCAGGTCCAGAGAAATTTTCTTCGATCCTCCTTCCTAATTCCTGTTTCCTCCATTTCATTATAACACATCTCTTTCTCATAAACACACACACATAATTGTGTAATTTTCCATGAAAACCAGGATCTTAGAAAGTCAGAAGAAATCTATACATCTAATTCTCAACAGTCCCCTCTGTGTGCAGATTCTAATTTCTGCAGATAGGGGACACATTCTCCCCCAACAGGTTTTTCTACAGACTCAGGGGACTCTGTGGGGTTGCAGAAAAATCCAGAAAGCAAAACCCCCCACAAAACCTCAGGGAGAGTTGAATCCCCCCCAATACCTTTTGAAATGGCCACCGCAGGAATCTACTCCAGGCCCCAATGCATCAAAAGTGAAAGACAGACTGCCTGATAGGCAGAGAGAGAGAGGGAGAGACAGAGGGGAGGAAGCAAAAAGCAGAACTGGAGCTCAGATTGTGGAGGATTTCTTCTGCAGTATGAATGGCTAAACAGCAGGGGGGTTGGAGCCAGGCCTGGTACTACCATTGCCTGCTCCAGGTTGGGAAATTCCTGGAGATTCTGTGGTGAAGTCTGGGGAATGTGGAGTTTGGGAAGGGGAGAGGCCTCAGTTGGATACAATGCCACAGAGGCCACCCATTTTCTCCAGGGGGGCAGATCTCTGTTGTCCGGAGTTCAGTTGTAATTCTGGGGAATCTCCAGGTCCCAGCTGGAGGATGGCAAACCTAGGCTTAGCAGCACCCTCTGGGTGACTTGATACCACCTGACTTGCATGATTCACCTAGACCTGGTTGCTTGCTACTGCTCGACAGCAGCCACCCTATGCAAGTCAGTGTAGTATAATGGTCAGAACTTCAGAGTAGGGTTTGCAAGACCCAGGTTTAGATCCCCATCTTGCTGTGGAAGCTCACTGGGTGATTTTGGACCAGTCATATACTTTCAGCATAACCTACCTCATAGGGTTGTTGTGTGGATAAAAAAGAAGAGAGAATAATGTAAACTGCTTTAGTCCCCACTGTGGAGAAAGACCATAGTTTTCTCAGTAGAAGCTACAGGGGGAAAGGAGATGGTAAGCTGAAGACAGAGGGGCAGGTAAAGGTAGGTTGTCTGGGAAGGAGATAGGGATGTCAACTCCATGTTGGGAAATTCCTGGATATTTGAGGGGTGGAGCCTAAGGATGGTGGGGATTGAAGTGGGAAGGGACTTCAGGCAGATTTAATGCCATAGACTCCACCCTCCAAAGCAGTCATTTCCTCCAGGGGAACTAATGTTGCCAACCTCCAGCTGAGGGCTAAAGATCTCCTGGAATTACAACTGATCTCCAGATGACAAAGATCAGTTCCCCCAAAGAAAATGGCTGCTTTGAAGGGTGGAGTTTATGGTATTATACCCTGCTGAGGTCACTTCCAAGCTCAAACCTCATCTTCCCAAGGCTCCACCCCCAAATCTCCAGGAATTTCCCAACATGGAGCTGGCAACCCTAAGAGGAAATGATCTTTGTGTTTGGGCAATCTGTTGTGATTCCTGGAGAGTGGCTGCTACCACTGTTGCTGGGGAAGAGCCCGCCCTACAAAGTGGCCATTTTCTCCAGGGGAACTGATCTGTATAGTCTGGAGATGAGCTGTAATTCTGGAGGATCTCCAGTCCCCACCTGGAGGCTGGCATCCCTAACACTGTATGATGTTTTAAAGAAAGGAGAAAGAGTGGGAGAGAAGTAGGGGGGAGGGGAGGAAGCAGAGGTGGGGGAATAGGATAGCTGCTCCCACAAATTTCTTGCAGGTCCCCACTTGTTAAAAACTAATTCCCACATGATTTCCCCCCCAAATGGAGATAATATCAGTGTAGGAAGAATAAACATGGATATCATTTATCATGTGCATAGAACATGCATGTTCTTAGTCTGCCACCATTTTACATATTGGAAATCTACTGCACACAAGGGCTCCCCAACATGTATAACTATGGTAAAATAAAAACATCTTCACATACTATTTTTGAAATTTTCCTAACATAAAGATTGTGCTGCAAATGGCACGTGGGAGGTAACTGACCTTACCGGAGAGATCAAACCCCAAAATCAGAGCAGTTATTGTAAAGCACTTTTGTTCCTGCCTGTATTCCTCTTGAAGGTTGCGATCACACATACTAAATAATCCACTTTCAGTTGAAAGTAGATTGAAAGTGAATTATTTTTTGTGTGTGACTGCAGCTGAAATGAACCAGGGACATATGGGGGTTATGTATGCAGTGCAGGAATAACATGCAGTCAGTGTGTTTCAGTTGTTAACAGGATCAGACTAGGAGTAGGGAGACCTAAGTTAAAATCTTTTCTGTGCCATAAAAATCACTAGATGACCTTGAGCCAATCTGTAGCTCTCAGTTTTACCTACCTCAAAGGGTTGCTGTGAGGACTAGATGGGAAAGGGATGACATATGTTGCCCTGAGCTCCTTGGAGGAAAAGAGGGGTAAAAATTACATCAATAAACCCTGTAGTTCATCTGGAAGAAGATTCTAACTTCCAAAAAATGAATGGAGAAAAAAAGCAGTGGAGAAAAGCAAGATTGTATAGCTAGCTATCGCAGACACTTTTTTGTGTCTTGGGTCAGCTTAATGTGGCCTTCACAAAAGACTTCTAAAAGTGTCTTGAGAAGCAGATGTTAAAGTAACCTCCAAGGATTATCTGTTTTTGCAGACCAATGTGTTTTCTTCTACTGGGCATAATTTAATAAGCATGAATGCAGAAAGAATCCAATTTCATAAAGGGATTGCTATAAATGGGGCCACAAATATACACACACCCCTCTGACAGTGTTCACTTCCCCTGTTGCCATTTAATAAAGACAGGAAAGACAACCAAAGTGCAGGACAAAGCAAGGAAATCAAATTAGCAGAGACTTCAAAATATAGGGGGAGGGGGTGGATGGATCTGGGAGATGCCACAAATAACAGCAGCTCAACATACAGTAGCAGATCTGCTAAATGGTGAGGGAGAAAGGGAATTCAATTATCAAACCAAATTCCCCAAGAGCAATTGACTCCCTAGAGGGGGGGGGGGGGGGGAGGTGCATCTGGCATGTCTTGAAGCTTGTAAACTCATAAGTCTAGGAGGGTAGTCAAGGAGGTGTGTTTTCTGCTAATAGCATTTTGAGTCTCTCCACTTCTGAATAATATAATTTCTACCTTCCTTTAAAACAGGGTGTCTGCCTTTGAGGATAGTTTGAATCATAAGCAAATAAACAGCTCCCTGGTGAGCCGGTTATAGGCAGGTTCTAGGAGGAAAAGCTAGTGTTATGTTGGGGAAGAAAAGCAGGGGTGCGCAATCGGGGAGTCTAATGCTGAGCCTACAGGTTTAATGATGAAGGGGTGGAGAAAGACGGAGGTCTTTCTCCACCCCTTCATCATTAAACCTGTAGGCTCAGCATTAGACTGTTCTTCCCCCCAGTTCATTGTCCTGCCAGAATTTACTAATTTCAAAAGATCAGGGACTAGCATGTATTGTTGACTCATAAGTAAGCATCCCTTGCTTTTCTTTGCCTCTATTGCATTTTATTCTGTTCTTTCTCCAGTGTGCTGAATTATGCATACATGGTGTGGAGAAACCCCCCCCCCCCATTCTGAGTTTTTAAAGTGTTCCTGTTTTTTTCTCTCTTCTCTCTGGAAGGGCAGGAAGCTAAGCCTAGCCTGCCATAGTTATGTAAATGGATTGAATTGCAAAGGAACTGAGGGATTTGGTGTTAAGAATCTCCAGGTGACTCCTGGAGATCTCCCAGAATGCCTGCAAGGAGGGCTCCCAGGATGCACCTGGGTGTCCCAGAGTCCACTTGGGTGACCTGGGCAGAGTGTGATGTAGAATGGGTGGAGTCAGAGGTTTAATAAAAGTGCTTGCTCCCAGGAGGGAGGGGCTCTCTTGTCTCTTGGTGCTGCTCTTTGGGAGAGGGCAGACGGCTGAGCTCTGATCTACAGGCCAGGAGCCATTGGCCATGTGGCCTGGGCTGCTGGCTGCAGAGAGCCAACGTAAGGAGATTATCTTAAGAACCTTTTGTAACTTTCTAAGCTTGAAATTGCCTACTCTATTTCAACATCTAGTAGAGTAAGTTTAGAACCAGGGAAAGAATGATGCGATTATGACCAACTTTTATTTGTCTTTCTGGCTGCTGATCTGGTGCTGTGCTAAAGAGTATGCTTGTAGCCCTTTTCTTTTTTAATAAATATTTTACTCTTTGAAACTGGTCGTGTTCTCTGGACCACATAGTTCCCCCAACCGCCTTAGACCATGCTACTGTAAGAGGGGAGTCCCAGGAAGGGGGAAGGCAAGCAGTCAAGGCACCTGTTGCCATTCCTCCAGGGGATCCCCGAAGAAGGAATTTGGTCCCTGTGTTAAGCAGGAGCTGGGTAGCAGGAGACCAGAGGCGGAGCCTCAGTTTGAAAAGGGGTGCCAGGAATCTGTCCCTCCCGGCAGGAAGACCCCAAAAGGACAGTGGTGGCAGCGGTACCCTAGTGGGAAGACGTGGAATAGCACCCTCCAGGAATTGGCATAAGCCATCACTAGCAGATGCTGGCAGAACAGGGTTTGTAAGTCAGAACAGGCCTGTTCCACCACACATGGTTTTCTCTCTCCTCTTTTTAATTTCACAACAACCCTGTGAGATAGGTTAGACTGAGAGAGTGACTGCCTGAGGTAGTCAAGCGAGCTGCATCTGAACTTGTGTCTTTCCTTTCCTATCCTGACAAATATTAACCATTATACCACACTGGTTCTCAAGTCCCACAGAGTTCAGTCTCAAGTGAGTGTATATTGGAATGCAGGCTAAAGATACCAGAGTTCAGCTTCTGAACTTCTGATGCTCAAGGCTACCTAGATTCCCTGCCCTCTAATCTAATCCTTAAAGTTCTGGCTGATTTGAGCACCTGCTGGTATGATTGTTCAAGTAGGCAGTTGCTGCTTTTGAAGAGCTCAAGCCTGTTCATTACATTACTTCCTGTGTATAACAGACAGTTGTACACACTGCATATTAGCCTACCCACCTATTGAAATCACCTTGTTGTAATCTACCACCAATTGTTTAAATGAAGAACGAACAAAGGCCCCGTTCATACGAGGGGTTTTGGTCTGGGAGCGAGACAGAATGGGGGCGGATCAAACGGGCGCGATCCCACGGCAACATCTGGGAATCGTTGCCTGCCCGTCCCCGATCTGTCTCTTCCACGTGAAAACCCGCACTAAAAAGAACCACCTACCTGGGTGGTTTTTGCGAAGTAGAGCGCCTCAAACCGGCCATGGGATCGGCCGCGCGTCCTTGCGGCGGCACATCCCGGCTTCCAGCCGAACTGTGCATGCTTGAGCATGCGCAGTTCGGCAGCCTCCCCCTTGCCTCCGACTCTTCCTCCCCGGCATGTGATCGTGCCAGGGAGCAACGGCACATGGTGCACGGGATCCGTGGGATCCCGCCCGCGCGTATCTTTTTTGATGCGGCTCTCTTTAGCTGCGCTTTGCCGGGTGTTTTCCCTGCCATGTGGCAGGGGCCAAAAAGTCAATCTAACAGATATAAACTTTTAAAAAGTCTTGCCATATTATGTTTGTTTATGTCTGATCAACATTACATTACATTACACATTTGACTTATATACCTCTCCTTCCCGAAGGCTTGGAGTGGTTTACATAGACATTTAAATTACCTAGCTAGGGCCACAGTGCAAGGGGAGGGGTGAGTGCCTACCAGGCACCTAAGCAGCCGTGATCTTCTTTCGTTCTTTTTCTGTGGCGGGTTCTTTTTGCTGTATTCAGGCGACGGTGTCTCGGCGGAGGTCTCTCTCTCTCACATCAACTCCTTCTGGGGTGGTCCTCACAGTATGCGGCAGCGCGATGGCTGCAACTGCTGGTCTCTGTCCCGCAGGCTCCGACCGCGCTACGTCCTCACGCTGCCACGTCGCCCAGACCAATCACCATCCTGGGTCACTCGCTGCTTGCCGCCGGCCTGCTGCCATGTTTCTCTGCCGGATCGCCGCTTGCCGTTCACCGCTCAACCACCCAGCCGCTGCCTCTGCTGCCCTCCAATTCATTGGAGGTAGGGTGCCCCCCACTCCCAGGAGTGGGTACCCATTTATCTACTTGTCTTAAGGGCTTTCGAACCGCTGGGTGGGCGGGAGAGCTGGGACAAGGGCCGGGAGCTTACCCCGGCCGCGGTGGGACTCGAACAGCCTTATGGCTGAGATAGATTACTTTTTGCAGGCTTTACAGCCTGCGCCACCGCAGCTGTTCTGTTCTGCAGTACTTTGCAGTGCTTTTTAAATTGATGTTTTATATTTTATTGTGAATGTATACTGCTTGTCAGTTCTTGGAAGCCGCCCTGAGCCTGCCTAGCAGGAAGGGCGGGGTAAAAGTGAAATAAATAAATATTTTCATACAGTCCCATGAGATTTCATAATTTTTCATCTTCAATGTCATTTAATTACCAAACCCAACTGTAACCTTCAGGGAAACTGATTTCACCTCCTGTACAGGTAGAAGAGTGGCCACAAGGCAGAAAGAACCGTGAAGGCAAAATGAACCAGAGTCTTGGCTCAGAAATGTGGCTTTTGAAACTGGTGTGTTTGCTGTAAAGTTTTCGGCATGCCTACTGGCTACAGTGATGGAGTCAGTCAGTAGTTATAGAAGAATGCTTTTATTACTACTTCAAGGTTGCAGGACTAAGCTGTAGCACTGACCACAGAGAAAGGGTTGGTCCCCTCCTTCCTGATCTCGCCTGTTAAGCCCTTATTTCTGCTAGTTAGATTAATGTCACCCAGCCTGGAGTTTGATAACCTCAAGCAATCCCAGCTGCGCAAGAGGGGCTTTATTGCCTTATTGATGTGGCAGAGCTGCCAGCTTTGGAACCAACCCTCCTAACTGTTTCTTTAGCACCAATTACATCACAATTAGCCAGTGATAACATCTAGCTTCATGCCAGGAAAAGCTTCACCTGTTGAGTGCTGAAGGTCCATTCTTTGTTAAAGGGACAGGAGCAGCCAAGGTTCTCTCCTCTCCTCCCCCACCAGCCTGTAGGCAGTTATAAAAGGATGAAGAGAACAGAGCTTTGTTCTTAGCAGAAAGAGATACAGGCCTTTTCAAATGTGATGGTCATACTTACACCCGCCAGGCCTTGCAATCAGGTTTAAATTGGCATCTCTGTCTCATTCATTGCACCAGAGAAACCCTTTGGTTATGTGGCAGTCCAGAGTGGCAACAGCTCATGGCTGGAAAAAATCAGGGTTTAACCCCATCCTCTTCCTGCCATGTTAAGTGCTGTGGGAACATACTGCTCAATTAGCTAAGATTTTGGTAGTCCTTTATCTGTACATCTACAGTATGTTTAAGGAACCCACCCCAGGGTTTTCTGCTCCACAGTTGCATAACAACAGACCCCTGAATCCTTTAGCTTGAGTAGAAGCATTAGAGGGAATTAGATTGAGATGAGTTTTGCCTGTATCCCAGCCTTACCTTGATTAAAGGGAGCTGATTGACAAGGACTATCATTCTCCAGAAGGGTGACAGGCAGCTGTAATATCCTTTGCTTTCACCTCCACTGGCTGGAATGGCCTGGCTTTCAGTCACTCTGAAATGAGAAAATAAATGTATTTACAACTCTATACCCTTTTCTTTAAAGCCAGGACCAACTACATAACACTTAACCCACAAGCTTAGAGAAGAAAAGTGTGTGCAGTAAAAGCACTCAGAGTTTATCCTTATTACAACAAAGGGGGGGGGGAGTGATGTTTTTGAAGAACTCTACAACACGCCAGGCTTGATAGCACCGAAGGATGAGTGAGTTTTCCATTCACAGTGCTATAGACTGACTGCCTTCAGGTCAACTTCCCTCCTTTACCTGGATTCCATTCTTACTCCCTCCCTGGGGCTTTCAATTTATTTATGTATGGCCGGGGTCCGGCTTACCTAAGGGACCGCCTTTCCCCATATGTTCCCCCAAGGGCACTTCGATCAGGGAGTCAACATGTCCTGAAAATTCCAGGCCCCAGGGATATGAAATTTGCTGTTACTAGAGTCAGGGCATTTTCAGTGGCGGCTCCTACCTGGTGGAAGAAGCTCCCGAAGGAGATCCGGGCCCTGCGGGACCTTTCTCAATTCCGCAGGGCCTGTGAGATGGAGCTCTTCTGCCAGGTTTTCGAGTAGGAGCCGCCACCACTATAATTCCACCACCAATAGGTATGCAGCATTGCACCACTACCACCAATATGTGGTTCCACCTGGGTGCGAGGTGACCCTAGAAGGAGAGGTGATGACAAGTTGCAGGATCAATGCCATTCGACCAAGATCTACCTCATCTTGCACTGACACTTTGTTGTTATATTGTATTGTTTTATTGTTTTAGACTGTTTTATTTGTTTTAATTCTGGCACATGTGCCCCGTTGTTAGCCGCCCTGAGCCTTCAGGGAGGGCGGGATATAAATCCACAAATAAATAAATAAATAAATACATGTAACCCGGTGGGTTTAGCCCTCTGTTGGAGTTGGGGGGGGGGAGGTAGTTTGTCCCTGTGGGGGAGCTGTAGGAGAGGCTGAAGAAAATGACAGTCCTGAAGGGAAAATGAGTTCTGGGGAGAGAAGGGGGAGGAGACAGAAGCCATCTGGATCACAAAGAAGAGAGTTACCTGAGAAGGGACCCCAAGAGAACTACAGCTTTCAGAGATCTGCAGCATCACAAAAGCCCAAAGAACAGCACTACCACCACCACAGCCAGCCAAGCCACTGCAGGCAGAGAGTGAGAGACTTTGGCCCAGTCTGCATCTAGCATTTGCTCCGCTGTCCTAGCTGGAACAGAAATTCCCCTCTACATTTGATTGATTGTTGGAGTCTATGGCAGTGTTCAGACTCCAGACTGCATGCCACTTTCACTTTGTTTGATATCTCGGTTTCATTATGATATTGTCGCATAGATTTATGGCTTTTTATGGCCATTCAGGGGTGACTCTGCAGTCAGTACGATGTTGGCCCGGGGTATTTGAATGTGGCTTGAGCCGCATCTTTTTCTATTCCAGTGTGGGTTTGGTAAAACAACGAAGCAAATGCTAGATGCAGACTGGGCCTTTGAGAAGGCCTCAGAGAGAGACTCATAAGCAACCACGCTGTGAGGTAGATTAGGCTGAGAGTGTGTGACTGGCCTAAGGCCACCCATCAAGCTTCCATTGCAGAGTGGGGTTTTTAATCTGGGTCTCCAAATATGAATTCAAAGCACTGACCACTAGGTTACACTGGGCAATCTACCTACCTCTGTATTCATATACTGGTTGGTAGTTACCTCTCTCAAAGCACCTACCCTCCCTTTTTTCAAGTCTTGTCCTCTCTTACTCTTCTTATTTCCGACTCCTACTGGAATTGCTATTCTCTCTCATGCACGAATCAGCCACCATCCTCAATCTTTTCGTTTTCTGCTATTCCTAGCCACTTGCCCTCACTGAAACTGCTGCTACTCTCTCCACACTGGGTCTTTTTTCTTGCCATATGCATTGACCCACGGGGTGGTATTGATGTTCTTCTTTCCAATTTCTCCCAGTCCCACCCCCATCCCTCTGCTTCTCATCCTTTGATATTGGTTCAGTCTGATTCTGCTCCCCTGTGCCCCACATTCTCTGTGCCGCTGCCTTCTATTGCTCCCTGGGCTGGGCTCTGTCTCAACCCTTTCCTCTCAAGCCTTGATGCTTGGTTCCCCCTTTTTTCCTCCTTGCCAATATCTGCACCTCGCTCCTTGCTTCAGCTTTCATGTTGCTAATCTCTGACCTGTAAAAGCACACAGTTCTCGCTTTCACATACGCTAAATATGCTAAACCGCATGGTTTCAATCCACTTCAGCGACTGTTTGCAAGTGGATTTTTGCCATTTCACTAGGGTTGCTAGGTCTTCTTCGCTCACCGGTGGGAAGTGGGGGGGGGAGCTCTCCAGGAGTGTGGAGGCAGAGTGACTTTGTGCCGGGTGCAGCTGTTGAGGGCAGGAGCCCACAAAATTGGGGGATCCCCTGCTCTCACCTGGGGGCTAGCAACCCTACATTTCACACAGTAAAATCCAGTTGCAAAGTGCATTGAAAGTGGATTGAAAGTGTGTTATTTAGTGTGTGTTCCAGATTTTCCCGGTCACACTGTACGGACTGATGCGGGAGCATACCAGGAGAAGGCGTGAGAGTGCGTTCACACTGTTGGTCTGGAGGCACGGCTGTAAGCGGCATTTTCCTTGCAGCAGATGCCTATGCACATAGGCACCTAGGCACAGCAGCAAATAGGGCAGGATCTGGCCGCTGTGGACCATAGGCACATCCGGCCACATCACTACCCCCTCTTCAAGGCAATCACCTGCACCTTCCTGGTGCCAGAGTGAGGCTAGGAGGTCAGTCAGCGTAAACAGCCGGCACACATTATTAATGCGGGCTGTTCCCAGCTTTTCGCGGTTAGCGTTCACACTTCCAGGAAGCAGAATGAAGCGGGATAAATGGGTTCTCCAGGGTTTGCTACCAGTTTCACCAGGTATCTTTTAAACCCAGGAGGCAAGTGCTACAAGACGGGTTGAGTATGGGTGGGGAACGCCAGACAGATGTGCCTGTGTGAACGGCCCCTTTAATCTGCTTGTGAAACGTTCCTCACACGCGCCTATATCGGGGCAAACTGCCAGTCTGAACTCGGCCATGGTGTTTGTGTAGGCTAAGGTAGATCTGTTTCTGGAAGAGCTCTTATGAATGACAAGCAGAGATGCAACAGGCACAAATGATCCAGGAAACCAATAATTTTGCTTCTCCCCATGATAAACAGAAGTGGAACAAATTATGTCCAATAAGCAATTATATGCTGTTTCTTAATCAGCAGGTTTAAGAAAAATAGTGTGGGAAATCCAGCTTTTTCTTGGCACAGAATGTTGATTCTTTTTTTTAAGTGCCCAGAGTACACAGCCCTAAACATAGCTGCTTGGCGATTCGAGGTTGGGCTTTCAGGACCACAGAAAGGGCCCTCGTGGAGATGGCAACTGCCAGATGGAAAACTGCATTTGCTACTGTTGGATCTATCCACAAGCCAGCTTCTCCTTCCTTTTAAAGTACATTAACTGTTACAAAATCTGTTTTGCCTTTTGAGAGTAGTCAAAATGCATACTGTTGTCGTGACAGAGTCCCCTTTTGTCTAGTCCAAGCTGTCTTGATTTCCCTACGCACAACTCTGCCCACCTGGTCTTGGCTCTTCACAGCATGTTTCACAGCAGCAGATTTTTTTCCTTCTTCTTCAAACACACTAAACCCTGGCAAATTATTATTTGTTTTTGTTGATGCTAAAAAAAAATAAATTACCTGGCTCGCTTCCTGTCAGTTATCCTCATGTATTATGTCTCATTTGGGTAAGTGTGGATTGCTTTGATCAGAACTCAGATTGGGGGAGGGAAGGCAGGGATTCTTTCCCCCTTCTGTTCTTTATAAATAATTTGGCAACATAAATAATGTCCTCGATGATTATCTGTAGATTCTTCCCTACCACCTCTGCCAACTAATCAAATCCCCCAAGTGTTTTCCTTTAAAGAAGCCAGGAAGCCAGCTGAAAATGCTGACAGCTGGCACTGGACCTGTCTACCTGTTCACTGAGAGTGTACATATATCTCAGAAGATCAGCCACAGAACACAGGGTGTTTATCTGTCGCCATGTCTTGTTCCAATCCCTGGCTCAGCTGAATGCATTGGAGTGCTGTTGAAATCGATCCAATAGCTGCACCATCTGTTCTTGATTGTAAACATGTGTGTACAAAGTGACTGTCACTTAAGCTAATTTGGGGAAATGGTGGCAGTTAGGTGCCCCCCCCAAGTTGTTTTCCTGTTACCCAAGGGAGGCAAAGCCACCTCTGACCTCTCCTGGAACTTGGCATTCCTTACAGACTATGACAAATGGCTTGTTTACTTGAGGTTGCAGGTAGGTGTGTTGGTCCAAAGCAAAATACAAAAACCACATAATATTTCTTATTAGAGTAAACCAAAATAACACAAAACATGTCACCTATGCCACTTCAGAGAGGGCATGGGGCCAGTGCAAAAGAAGAGTATGCACAAACTGTGTAAGGTTTTGAGTTCTCCAGAATTCCTCATTGCTATTTATTTATTTGGGTTCTTATTCCATTCTATCCACCAAAAGGCCATAAAACTTTAAAATCAGAAAGCTACATTATAAATGCGTGATCTGTAGTGCATGAAGATCAAAATTACGCCAGACGAACACCTAGCTAAGTCCCATTGTCATCCTTTCAATATCTAATGCTTTGCCACGGAACCTAACTGTTGCGCAAACATCTAGTTGTATTTCTAGAATACTCTTGGACTTTTTCGTCTTCTCTTAAAGAATCTTACTGAGATGAAGGGATGACAGCCGACCAGAAAGAAACCACAGCCAATCATGATTGAGGGCAGCTGTCCAAAAACAAAAGACAGAACTATCCCCCCCCCCCTGCCAGACTTCCTTACTCCTGCTATATATCTCAGGTGAAAATATTATTTTGTGATGGGCTTCAGTCCTCACACTATCCCCTTCCTTTTCATGGACAAATATGGTGTGATGGACAGTTTTAAGTTCTGCCATTCAGGAGTCTCAGCCAATCACTTTCAAATGGTGGACTGGAAATGTTGAAAAGGAAAAAAAAAAGGAGTCTAAGCAGTTTAACTGCTGGCCAACTGACAGAGTTGAGGGTTGTTGGATTTTTGTTGGAGAAGGAATAGGAAGTCTGATGGTTTGGCAGGGAACCCATTAGGGACTTTAGTTATTTCGAAGATGGTTAGGGTTTGGGTGCTGTTCCTCTCAAGAACAGTAAAAAGCTAAAAGCCTTTGATGTTATAAGCCTGAATTAGTTAAACAAGAAACTTGCTTCATAACTGCTATGCTTTCTCAGGCTTCAGCTCTCCAGTAACTTTGTTACTCTAATACTGAGAGGGCTGAAGAAAAGGAAAACAAAGAAACAACCAGGCCATGCAGACTACTGAAATAAACCAGTTTCCTAATTGTTTCCATCAAGCCCACAATGTGGTTCCTTCAAGCCTATAATCCCCTCCTAATTGGCTAAGGAATGCCAGGTGAAACTTTGAGTCCCAGCATTGTCCTCTTTGAGGACCAGAAGACTAAAAGGTTCCCAGCCCCTCAATTATAAAAATAAATGTATTTTAAACAAAAGAGATTTGTAGGGTGTGAAATTTAAGTATCCAGTTTTTAGGTTTGGAGAAGGGGGAGTTGTCACACCTGGCCCACCAAATGCAGGTGGTAGAATGGTATCTTACAATTCTAGCAATAAAAATACATGTGCCCTCACCCACTTCCCACTAAAAGTCTGCAAGCAGGGGAAAATAACGTTGAAGCTGATCCTAAGAGAAATTAGAAATGGGAGAGAAAGATCCACCACTGCAATCAGAGACAGCTGTGAAGGAGTGTGCCTTTGGGTCATCACTGAAAATCAATTGAAAATTGTGACAGCAATCCATCCCTCTGTTTGTTCTTTTCTACAAGTAACACAAGAAGGATAGGAACTGATGGGCTTAGGTAGACAGACATCTTCATTCCCAGGGGTTGTGTGCACAGCATACTTTGACAGCAAAGATTTGCCCAAACACAATAAAAAAGGAGGGGGGGGACATAGTATACAATAATACAAACAGTAGCAATTGAAAAAGTCTAAAGCTTCAATAATGTGAAATTATGTTTTTGAGCAAAGCCTGAGGAACTGGTGTTTTCCCTATGGATGAAAGAGACATGATGGTAAAACCATGATTAGATTTCCAGGTACATGCAAAGAAACTTTTGTCTCACTGCCCTGGAGACAGAAAGGAACAACTTATTACCTTCACTAGTTCTGCAAGGGACAGATGCAAATACACAGGGAACAGGCCACTTTAGGAAACCCAGGAGACACAATTGGCAGGTCTTCAGCAAAGGGCTTGAATGTATTTGCATAATACATCACAATCCTGCATGCCATATATCTTGCAAGATTTCAGACCACACTGCTACAGAAGCAGTGGACAACTGCAGAACTGGGTGGGATAGGGTGTCTTGTGCAGTGTTACAGGCATTCTGCAGAGGAGAACCACCCCCACTCCCAAATCTTTGTTTTTGAGCTATTGTACATAATTAAAGTGGCAGATATTCCTGTGCAGAAGTTTCCTTAAAGCCAGAAGTGACTATTGAAAGTATTAATCATGCACTTCTGCAACATGCGAACAACTGATAACATAGGCCCCGGTCACATGGGAGGTTTAGGCCCGGAAGAGGGATGGATCGGGGGCGCAGCAAATGGGCATGATCAAACCACAACATCTGGGAAGCAGCACGCACCTGTCCCCAATCCATCCCTTTAGGCCGGAAATGCGGAGCAAAAAAGAACCTGCAAAAGAGCAGGACTTACCTGAAACGCCGCAGCAAGCGTGGCCATGGGATTGCCAGCGCACCCGTTGTCAGGAGCATTCAAGGCTCCTGGCCAAACTGCACATGCACACACATGCGCAGCTGGCTGCCTCAGTCTCCCTTCGGTGGCTTCCCCCCTGGCATCTGATTGTGCCGGGGAGCAACTGTGCGGCGGCTCAGGGGATCTGTCTGATCCCGCTGCCACGTGTCTCTTTTGGTGTGGCTCTAAAAGGCTGCACTTTGGCCGTGCTCCCCCCACCCCCCGTGTGGCAGGGGCCATAATCATAAGTAAAGTTGCACCTTTCTAAGCCCTTTGACTCTACTTAGCGTTAAACTGTGAGTGACTTATAGCTGGGTTCTGATGAGGGCTGTGGGTTTCAGTGCTACGTGTGAAGAGTTTCAGCGCAGGACAGGATCATAGGAAATGAGAATATACAATACTGGTTCTAAGGATAATCAGACAAAAAAAGCAGAATTATGCTGTGTGAGGAAGATACAATCAAGGTAACGTGCACCAGGTCTTCAAGAACTGCTACAAAAGACATTATGTAGCCAGTAGCCACTGTCCACCACACTTGCTAGCAGAAATTAAGGTTTTCAGAGCCAGTTTGGTAAAGGGCCCTGCAGTGATAGGCAAAATCTAGCTAAAGTGCATCATCATAGAAATCAATCCAACATTAGTCTCAACTTTTAAAACAGGACTCACTGTGCAATCCTATGCACAGCTATATTCTCCTACATTTTTCTAATAACTCACCCTCTCTAAAATGATACCATATGTGGGACTGTTGTTAACTGTATTTGAAAAATCATGATTTGATTATAAACCCTAATGCTTGCTGAGGTCTGTTAGTCTACAAAACCACAGAGACTGTTATTAAGTCATTCTCTGGATTAAACTTGTGCTTTATTTCAGTGTTGCCAGACTTTTTTCTTTGGAAATTTTCGTACAGTAACCTCAATGTTCTCAGCTTTTGTTTAAAGCTCTCTCTAGTACATGCAAGATTACATAGGAACCCTTATGAAGAAAGAGATGTATGAACCAAACCAAACTGAAATTTAATGTTCATTTATAACTGCTTTTGAATCAAGATGTCCCTGGTTTAATGTCACGAACACATGAACAATTCAATGCCATATATTTTAACTGATAAATAAATCCTACTGAATTCAATGAAATTTACTCCCAGATGCAGGAAGGGCTGCCTTAGGCTGCAATAAAGAGCACATTTACCTGGATTCAAATAGCTCAATGAGACTAAGGCTGGGGTCACACACACTAAATAATCCACTTTCAGTCCACTTTCCAACTGGATTTTGCCAGTTCACACAGTAAAAATCCACTTGCAAAGTGCACTGAAAGTGGATTATTTAGTGTGTGTGACTGCAGCCTTATTTAGATAAGCCATGATTACCTCCTTCAACTTCCTATTTTTAAAATGGGGATAACGCTGGACTACTTTATACAGTTGTTATAAAGAACACTGTGATAATATGTGGAGAGTGCTTTGAGCAAGCAGTGGAGAACAGGGAGCTTTTGTGTGGTTTGCTGATCACTTGAATGCTTCACCATGTAGCAGCCCTTCTCACAGTCTTTGTTGCTAACACAGTTGTTCTCTGGCCCCGGTTAAATGAGAGGTTTTGGCCCGGGAGAGGGACAGATCAGGGGCGGAGCAAATGGGCGCGAGCACACCGCAACATCTGGGAATCGGCGTGCACCCGTCCCCGATCCGGCCCTTCAGGCTGAAAATGCGCATGGAAAAATAACCACCCCCAGAGGAGAACTTACTGGATAAGCCACAGCAAGTGCGGCCGTCAGATCACTGGCGCGCTTGTCTTCTGGAGCAACCCAGGCTCCCGGCCGAACTGCGCTTGCTCACACATGCGCAGTTCGGCAGCCTCTTTCCCCCTTCCGTAGCTTCCCCCCGGGCATCTGATCGTGCCGGGGAGGAACTGCGCGGCGGCTCAAGGGATCTATGTGATCCCGCCGCCACGTGTTTCTTTTGGTGTGGCTTTAAAAAGCTGCACTTTGCCCGTTCTTTTTCCCCACGTGTGGCAGGGGCCTCTGCCCATAAAGTGACACTACAGCAAGCGAGCTTGGAGAATCAGGGAGAGGATGTGGCTTAGTGGTGCATGCAGAAGGTCCTGTGTTCCACCCCTGCCATCCTAGTGAAAAAGGTTTAAGTAGCAGGTGATGTGAAAGAGGCCTGCCTGAGACCTGAAGATCCACTGCTAGTCAGAGTAGAGAGTCAGGCAAATGGTCCCACTTAGTATAAGGCAGCTTCATGTGTTCATCATCCACAGTCACGCGGTTTCCTGCTCTCCATATGGCAGCACAGGGCCACAAGGAGCAGGAAAAGCTAGCATATATACCTGGACAGAATCTCACCCATCATATCTGCTCTCCATGAATGCCACATATAGAAGCTCAGAGGGGAAGGAAAAAAGCAGAGTGAATGATATTATTCCTGAAAATGTCATCCCAGTTGGATGGAGAAATACAAAGTTATAGCTGGAAATTAAGGTTCTATGTGTATTTTCAGAGCCATGAACCATCCACATTAGAAATGCATCAGCTGAATAAGAAGAGATATTTTTAAATGTATAATCTTTACTTACTTATGAACCTCTAATTAAGCACCTCATGTAAAAGGATAGATTTACGGATGAATTTATGCAGACTATATGTATGTAGAGTGTAAAAGAAACTTAATTACAAATAGTTTGAACTAAGTGACTGGAATATTTTCTGTTTCATAAGAGTTAAGGATGTTAATAGTAAGTAACCAAAAGATGCAAAATAACCCAAGTACTTTGGCTATAGTTAGAGAGTGAAAAAAACCTATAGCTAGTTTTCTTAAAAATTTAGTTAATTATCACACATGCATGCACACATACTCACTCATGCTCTCTATCTCTCTCTCACACACAAGCTCAGATAAATTAAGCCAAAGTTAAACAGCAGATATCATTGTTTTCAGTGGGACAGTGGGTGTGAGTTGCGTAGTGTATGTTCTTCACTGAAATCAGTGAGTCTTTAATTGGTTGCTGGGCAATTTTTTCTGGCTAGCAGTCTATCGAAATAAAGTCTCATATTACTTCATGGACATACTGGAGGATAATCAGGCAAGCTGTACAGAAGGGCTTGCCATCTTTATTCAAATACCTCCATTTTGCTTTTCTAAAAAAACAAACACCATGCTGGGGAATATTAGGAAATAGACTAAAAATAAGATGGCCAACATTGTAATGGCACTGTATAGACCTATGGTATAGCTCCATTTGAAATACTGTACACAGTTTGAAGTCACCATATCTCAAAATTTTGCAGAGGAAAGGCCAAAGAGTCTAGTACTTTCCAGTTCAGAGAAAAAAATGACCAAAAGAAAAATAACAGAAGTTAATAAAATTATGCATAAATAGAACTTTTTCTTCCTCTCCAATAATACTTTAATTTGGAGGCAACCAATGAAGTTGATGGGCAAGAGATTCAGGACAGATAAAAGGAAATAGTTATTTACTCAACAAGTAATTAAATTGTGGAATTCACTGCCAGTTGGGGACTTAGATTCATAGAAGAGAGGTCCATCACTGGCTACTACCTATGGTGCTTAAAGGGAACCTCCACATCCAGAGGCAGTAAACCTCTAAATACCAGTATTAGGAGGGAACAGCAGAGGAGGAAAGGCCTTGGCCTCTATGCCATGTTTGTTGGCTCTCTAGGGCAACTGGCTGGCTGCTATGTGAAACAGGATGCTGGAAGAAATGAACCACTAGTCTGAGCCAGCAGGGCTCTTCTTTTATGACTCCAACCCATGATCTTTATTTTCATGCCTGTTTTCTTGTGTGGGATTTTCCCTAATAAAATGTGTGCATCCTGTTGACATTAGTTGTGCATTAAATAATCAGCCTTATACATTCTAAGTATATCATACTTGTAAATCACATACAATTTATATATAAATACT
Source organism: Gekko japonicus (assembly GCF_001447785.1). NCBI lineage: Eukaryota > Metazoa > Chordata > Lepidosauria > Squamata > Gekkonidae > Gekko > Gekko japonicus. Next base: position 436,871 of record NW_015170913.1, on the reverse strand, counting down.
GGATAAATTGCATTAAAATGTATACAAGAGATGAATGACTCATCAGTGCCAGCAATGAAAACGGGCAAACCCAAATAGTTTGAAATGGCAACATATGGATATAAACAGAAACAAAAAAAGAGCATATTTGTCCATACTTCTTCACAATCGTCCATGAAGGTAGGGAATATGGTAGATGCCTTGCTTCCTGGCATGTGCAATTTCCCTGTTCCTCTCTTTAGGGATTATCCCATTACAAAGGGAGTAGAAAGGAAGCAGCACAATTTCCCACCCCTCTTTAAAGAGAGGAGATGCTGCTGCTTTCTGTATCTGCTTATATGTAGGTCGTTATTTTGGGAAACGGGAGAGTTGCCTGGCTCTGTGCATATGTAAGGTTAGGTAGAGGGGAGATGCCCAGCTGGGGTCACATGGGATGTGTTTTCATGATTTAATACCTTTAAATGACCTTGAAGACATTTGGAGACCTGGTCACAGTTCTCCCATAATGACACTGACTTGGAGAACAACACATTGAAAGTGATTCAGTAAGAATACCACAAAAGGAAAAAGCAGCAAGGAGGATGTGCAGTTTTAAAACTTTTGTTTTGAAATTTGTTCTTCTTTCAAAGGCTTCATGAAAAGTACTCAGACTGATGAGTGATTTCAGCTCTCGTACTTTTATTAGTGCAGAACAAGACAACTTTAGCCGGCTCGCAGGCCAGCTTATATTTCCAGTGAAACCACCACCCAAAACACAGACCCACACCGCAATAGGCTATTTACAGTGGCCAAGAGTTCCATGGGCTCTCAGCCGGGAGCCTAGCCCTCTGATTGGTGCGGGCTAGGATCCACTTAGTCCATTGTTTCCCAGAGCGAAGCTCGGAGGTTTACAGAGTACCAGGAAAATCAACCAGCAGAGCACCCAGGGGGAGATGTGAGGGGTCTGGCGGTCGGGGGCCAGGAGGCCAGGAGGCTGAGCAGCGGCTTGTGGTCTGTAAGGACCATGAAGGGCCATCCATACAAGTAACGGTGAAACTTTTTCACCCCCGCCACTATAGCTAGCACCTCTTTATCTATCTGCACGTAGTTAAGCTCCGCTGCAGACAATGTCCGAGAATAATATGCAACTGGTACCTCGTGGCCATCCAGCAGCCGATGGCCCAGGACCACCCTGACCCTGTAAGGTGATGTATCAAAAGCGAGGACCACCGGGAGCACTTCATAAAATGAGTGAGAACGGAATTAGCAACCAGAAGGTCCTTAACAGCCTGGAACGTGGCAGCTTGGTGTGGACCCC
>NW_015170913.1:416299-435551 GCF_001447785.1 Gekko japonicus | reverse complement strand
CCACGGTCTTGACACGGGAGGAGAAGCTTGGGTGATGGCCTTCACCTTGTCCTCGGTGGGGTGGATGTTGCTGGCATCAACCACAAAGCCCAGAAACTCCACACGAGGGACCCCCAGGAAGCATTTTTCCTTCTTGACCTTGAGGCCGGCTGCGTCAAACCTCTGGAGCACAGCCTGGAGCCGGTCGGCGAAGGATGCCGAGTCCAGAGCCACAATGAGCACGTCGTCTAAAAACAGCTGTACTCTGGGGATATCTTTAAGAAGGGAATCCATACAAGACTGAAAGATCCCTTGCGCGACCGATACCCCAAACTGGAGGCAGTGTACCTTGAAAGTCCCCTTATGGGTGGTAATCGTTTGAGCCTCAGCGGTGGCGGCATCAACCGGTAACTGCTGATATGCCTGAGCTAAGTCCAATTTGCTGAAGACCCGGGCCCCCACCAGAGTGGCCAACACATGGCTGACCACCAGCACCGGATAAGCATGGGCCTGCAGGGCCTTGTTCAACATGCATTTGTAATCCACACAAATGCGCATGTCATTGTTAGGCTTTACTGGGGTGACTATAGGGGTCTTCCACCGGGCGGATGTGACCGGTTCCATCACCCCTCGTTCCACCAGGCGATCGAGCTCAGCCTCAATCTTAGGCTTCATTGCAATTGGGGGTAGCCTGGCCTTAATCTGGATTGGATGGACCATGGGATCTAGGTCTAGCAAGATGAGGGGCCCGGAATACCGCCCGAGTGTGCCGTCGAAAACTCGGGGAAACTCTGCACATACGGACTCAAACCCTTGAGACTGGACGTGGTGAACACCTGAGACTGACAACCCCAGAGGGCCAAACCAAGAGAGGCCCAATAGACTGGAGATCCGCCCATCCACCACCAGCAGGTCCAGGAGGCCATCAAAATCTTTGAATTGAATCTGGAACTTGCCCCAGCCCCACACCACCATGGAGTTCTTATTGAAGTCCCACAAGGTTAACTCCCGTGGCTTTTGTAGGGGGGGTCCCCCCTGAGGACACAGTGAACGGAGCATCTCCATGGAGATAATGGCAAAAGACGACCCCGGATCAATTTCCATGCTACAGGGGGACCCCTCTATAAGGACAGTCACGTGCATTTTGTTGGGGCTATCGGTGGGCAAGTTACATACCGGGTGTTGCTGGTGGTGGGTCAAGAGGGTGTGGAGGTTGGTGTGAAGGTCCATCAAGGTCTGGTGGGCCGACGTCTTCTGGCGCTGTCCTTTGGAGTGGCAGACCTGGGAGATGTGCCCCAATTTTTTGCACATCTGGCAGACGGCATTCTGGAAACGGCACGACCAGCGTTCATGCTCTTCCCCACAGATGGCACAAGCAGACGAGGCAGGCGACGATGGTTTGGCCGAGATGGATCCTGCTGCATGATGAGTGTGCTGGGGCGGCCGGTGGCAAACCTGCAAGTCCTCCTTGTCGTCTGAGACATCAGAAACAATGGCCGCTTGCGTATGGTGGACCGCCTTGGCGCGGCGGTCTTGGTGAGACTTCTCGTATGCGGTGGCCTCCTGGAGCGCTTTGTCTAGATCTAGGTCATCTTGGATGACCAGCTTCCTCCAGAGTTTGGGCTCCCGTAGGCCCAAGAGGAACTGATTGAGGAGAGCGTCAGCCAAATATGGGAATGGACATCTTGTGGCGGTACGCCGCAGGGCTGCTAGAAAGTAAGAGGTGGTCTCATCGGGGCCCTGGACTCATGTAAAAAAGTCCATCCGCTCCGCAAACTTTGTAGGTTTGGGTGCCAGGTGGTCCGAGAGCACCTTGACCAAAGTGGTGTATGTCTCATCTTTGGTCAGCCGGGGTGCTATCAGGTCCTTCAGTAAGAGATGCACCTCCATACCACAGTGCCGGAGGAGATACACCTTCTTCTTTCCCGGATCTGTAATGTTATGGATGGTGAAGTGGCTCTCAAGGGTCTCCAGCCAGGTCAAAAACTGGGAGGCTGTCAGAGGCAGCAGCCATCTTACGCTTCCACATGGAGGTGAGACTCAGGAGCGGTGGCAGCGATCGGTGGTGAGGAGCAGTGTGGTGTTGCTGTCTGGGTCAGCAGTGAGATGCTTGGTGCTGGGAGCAGTGCAGTGAGCGGCAACCGGAGATGCGGCATGAGGCGGAGCGGCATGCGGTGATCTCGGTGCTGACACTCGAGGCGATGCTCGGTTCTTGGTCTCTGTTCATGGGAGGATGTATCCCATCCTCGTTGCCAATGAAAAGTACTGAGACTGACAAGTGATTTCAGCTCTCATACTTTTATTAGTGCAGAATAAGACAACTTTAGCCGGTTCACAAGCCGGCTTATATTCCCAGTGAAACCACCACCCAAAACACCCCCCCACCGCAATAGGCTATTTACAGTGGCCGAGAGTTCCATGGGATCTCGGCCGGGAGCCTAGCCCTCTAATTGGTGAGGGCTAGGATCCGCTTGGTCCTTTTTTTCCTGGAGCGAAGCTCGGAGGTTTAGCAGGACCGTGTGGAGCCCCCGTCTGCCACACGGTCGAGACTGGATATATTATACTTCAGTTCTTATAATTATATTTGTTATTACACATGCTGTTTTTCATTATTATGCTGATTTTAATTTCCTGTTGGTTTCAATGGGAAACTTATATATGGCTGTAGCCTCTTCATTTTCCATTCCATTTGGATGAAAATTTTCAGGGATTTACCTGTTTTCTAAGGGATCATCCCATCCAAACTTTAGGGAAAGGGTCATAAAGGATCATGAATCCAAACAAAAAGTGGATGTTGTAACAGTTAGAAAGCTATTTTTCTAATTACCATTAAATATGGGAAGACATTTATACTTTCAGGTGTAATAGAATGGGCAGAAGGCAATATTTGACATTACAAAGCAAGCATAGTCACCCTAAGGCAAGCCTCAAGAAAATATGCACTTACAAAATGGGCAATAACTTATATTCAGTGTTGCCAGGCAGAATTACAGAAGGGTTTCCATGGCCGATGTTAAATGTACACTCCTAGGTAGACAGGCAGCAGGGTAGTTCCAATAGATATTAGTTATGTACAAGTCAAACTCCATATTTGTGTGCACTGTAATCAGTAACAGGACAAAGTGATTAATCTCTTTGTACTATAGTCGAACCACCAGGGGTTGCCAGATTCCAGGTGATGACTGGAGATCTCCTGGGATTACTACTGGTCTCCAGGTGACAGAGATCAGTTCACCTGGAGAAAATGGCTGCTTTGGAAGGTGGACTCTATGGCATTATACCCCACTGAGGTCCTGCCCCTTCCCAAACCCTGCCCTTCTCAGTCCCCACCCCCAAATTTCCAGGTATTTCTCAACCTGGAAATCACCTAGACAGCTGGATCCCACAGAAGATTTCCACTGTAAATGAAATATGATTTTCAGCTGTTTTCCTGTCTGGTTCCTAAGTGTGCTGTATCCCCCATGAGCAGCGCTTGGGAAGAGCATTTTTGGCTGCAGGTGGGGGAGGCAAGGAAGTTGTGCTTTGTTAACAGAAAACCTTTCACCAGCAGAAATTTTCAGTGGGATCCAAGTCAGAGAGACAATTTAAAGTTAACTCATTACTAAGGTCCAAATTACAAGAGATAACCCGCATTCCCTGCAACCAGATGACAAATAGTAAAGGTAAAGGTTCCCTTGCTCAAAAGCCAGTCGAGTCCGACGCTAGGGTTGTGGTGTTCATCTCTGTTTCAAAGCCGAAGAGCCAGCGCTGACCGAAGATGTTTCTGTGGTCATGTGGCCGGCATGACTAAACACCAAGGCGCACAGAACGCTGTTACCTTCCCACCAAAGTGGTACCTATTTATCTACTTGCAATTTCTTGCTTTCGAACTGCTAGGTTGGCAGGAGGTGGAACTAGAGATGGGAGCTCACTCCGTCATGCGGCAACTCGGGTCTCGAACTGCTGGACTACTGACCTTCCACAGCCTGCAGTTCAGCGTCTTAACCACTTGAGCCACCGCAGCTCCAGAAGAGAAATATGGGAGACTTATTTCTCCAGGTACAGCCAGGTTTTTTTTCTGACCAAAGTGGTTCTGAGGTGCTTTTTGCTTCATTGGGGTGTGGGGGTGTGGGGAGTTAAATGCAACCTCCTGATGAGGCAAATCACAGAACCCAGAATCAACTTATAAAGGAATGTCTTACATAGTTCTGGGCTAAGGGAATGGAGGAACTTGTTCAGGCATATGGAATTAGAGGCAGGCAAGGAGCAACTGTTGCCTTTATTGAATTAAGAAAACTAGCAACGGTTGATAGAAATTGTTTGACTGTGATTACTGGAGAGGATTATCAGTTTCACATTTATTTCTTCTGACTGTCTCCCTCCCTCCCTCTGATCTCGTTGAATCCTGTAAACCAGACTGCCAGGCACTAAAGGGTACAAGTGAAATCAATAACACCAATGGCATTTTTTTCCTTTGCTGATATTTTCTGTTGTTTTCCTTGCCTTATATAACAAATTCAGTTTTCCCCATTCATTTGGAAACAAATCCTTAGAAAACCCTGGAGGGTCACAGAGCAGTGGAGGTTAAGCCAGACCTTGTTAATAAAGAGACAGTTGTTTTACATAATTCCTGACTGGCTCTTAATTCTAGCAAGCACTTCCACTAACAGTCAGTGCCTTTCTCTTGTTCTTTCCACAGTGATTAGGGCCTAAGCCACAAAGCCCATTCTTAATCACAGTCCAGTCTGAGCTTTATGGCATGCCGCTACACAGTCCAAAACTATCTCACTCCATTCTTCTCAAATCTCCCCAGGCTTTCTCATTGTTTTTTGATGATGATCCACAAATGTGTTTGTATTGGGAGCACCAGTGTAGAAAATCTGATGATTCCTGCATCTGTATGAATTGGGCGCACCAGAGTAGAAAGTGTTTCTTTGTTTCAATCTCTCCTCTGTCCCACTCACTGACTGAAAAATTGCTCATCCTTTTTTTAGAAAGAAAGAAAAAACAGGGGAATGCTTTTGTGCCTCTAGATTCCCTTACATGATGATTGAATGTGATATTAAAATGATGAGAATCAAGCTTTTTTTTGGCTGTCTGTATTACTTTCAGAGCAAAAAATCACTGTGAACTGAGTATCTGATACACGACACGCATTTTCTGGCACTAGTCAACTTGAATTAGAAATGTGTGTTATATACGGAAATTTTATCAAGAAGTTCAGGGGGTGGGGTGTGCTAAGTGAGGCTCTCCAGTGCTGAAATATCAGCCAATGGTACTTCAGGTGCTTACTCTGCATGCACTAGTTCTAATTGCCATTTTGAATGTGGTAAGGAATCCCATCTGCCACCACTGCTGTCGGCTTGTCAAATAAAAGTGGCTGAGTTCCACAGATCGCCATGTGAATTATGTCCTATTAAATCTATTCCTTCTACCCCATACCTAGATATCCATACCTCTCTGTCTGAGCTTGTGACACATTCCAAATTGTTACCATTGTCAACTGCAGTTTCCGATCACATTTGTATGAGCTGGCTGGTGCGTAATCTGCACTAAAAAGAAATGAAAAGACTTTAAGAAAAGACAGATCCACTTTTTTGACATTGTTTTTCTGCAATTAATTTTGGGATTTTTGTTGCTATTTTACAGAATTTGTTCTGATTGTGCTAGTCAAGGCACTGCAGCATCTATACTAGCCCTGGTGACATGCGGCTATCAAACAACAAACACGTTTTTTTGGGGGTGAACGAAAAGAAGGGAAGCTTGAAGCTGCCATGGGATGGCAAATAATAACAGAAGTCAAGGTTTAATTATTCAAGTCTTTTAACTTGGCTTCTGCAGCTGCCGTTTCAGTAACAGACTTACACAAATTCAACAGTATATCAGGCCCTTTTGTCCCAGGGCTTTCTTAACATATAGTCAGTTTGTAACACAGTTGGTTTCAATCTGCTGGTAATGCTTTTTCACTCCAGATTTGAGAATCCCCACTGGTGTTTCACCAGTACTCCTAGGCCTGTTCCTAGGTTTCAGTGCTCTCTCTCCTTTTCTCTTTCTCTCTCCCTCCCTCTCTGTGTATGTATTTCTCCCTTTTGGTCAGAGTCTGTTCTCCCTGCCTTGATCGGAAACTCTCTTTTCCATGTCACAGAGGCAGGGATAACTAGGAAATAGCCACTAGACTTTGCATTGCCATTATAAATTTCAAGCATATCTTTGTAGCCCTAAAGAAGTGTTGTATTTGTTGTATTAAAACTGAGATTCTCAGTAAACTGAATCCTGTGCCTGGTTCTACATTTTGTGCAGTTTCTGTGCTTCTGCAGGATACATAATCAGGTTGCCAACAGATGGGGGTGGGTGGGAATGGCCTGCCCTGTGCTTTTATAGGTGCTTGTTTCTGCAGGAAACAGCTGAATCTTTGCACATCATGGATATAAACATGATCACCTCCTAATATGTGCAAATCAAGACAGTGGGGTGGATCAACCCATCCACCAAGTAGCCTTTCTCCAGCTTAAATAAATATAATTATTTTAATAAATAAGTAAATAAACTTTACACAGTTGAGTGGTAGGATCCACCCTACTGTTAATTGCAGAAGAGCAAAATAAAAAGTTGGTAACACTGTACACAGCCCTGCTAAAATGCAGTGGATCATGTATTAGTACAGAGACCTGGACTAGATGAGCTTGGAAATATCACAGATTCTACGGTTTGCCTTTGTATTCGTACCTGTAATTAGACCACCTTTCTTGGTTTTTACTGTGGGGCAGTTTGACTGTCCAGTGGCTGGGAATTGTCATGTGCTTGATGTTTTCTCTGAACTGTAACCGAGTATCACAGCAATGCTGTATACATTATTCCCTTCATTTTAGGCCTTGGTGACCATTGCTGCAATTTCACAATCAAACCAATTCTCTGCATTTGTTGATTCCATGTTGTGGACATGTCTGTGTCTGGGTTGTTCCATACTGCCCATCAAACATACTAGATGGATCTGATTAGACGTTGTCCGCTAAAAGGAACTATTTGTAACTTGGGAGCTATTCTTAGCCATTCGGAATGTGTCAACTTCGTAAATATTGGATTACTTTGTGAAAGAATTACAACAAAACAGAATTTTGATAAAGATTGCCTCGAAACGAACATCGAAACTCGAGGGTGTTCGTAAGCACTTCAGTGACTTGATGTCCTGACCTGTTGAAAAAAGAAATTCTGGATTAAAACAACATGGAAATGCCAATACATTATTGTCCTCATTCTGTGAATGTTTGAACTGTTGCAGCAATTTTTTGTAAATTGATGTATTTTGATTGCTGTGCCCTTTAGTTATATTGTCTACTTTAAACATGCAACAGAATGAAGTGGGAATGAGGTACTAGGATGCAAAAGTGGAAGAAAGGACTACATTGCTTCAGACCATTTCACACTGAAGGTGGAGGATCACTGCAGATATAAAACATCAGGCTGGGGGCGGGGAGTAGAACATTTCTCCCTGTTGTGCTAGTTTCTGTCTGCAGTGAGGTTTTTATGCAAAGGAGCGTTCAAAGCTAGAATCCACCCATCAGCAGTCTGAAATGGTACAGTCCATTGACCACAAACACACATGAACACATGTAAATGCCTTATACTAAATCAGACCACTGGTCTAGTAAGGCTGGTATTGTCTCCTCTTACTGGGTCTCCAGGGGCTCCATCAGAGGGCTCCCCATCTGTGAATGCCTTCCCCTTGAAGTTCAACTGGTGTCCTCTCTATTAGTATTTAGATGCCAAACTGAAGCATTCACCCAGTCTTTAAATAAAAATTTATGCCATCTTTTCTTGTTCTATTGATCCTGGGTTGTTTTTTTTTGGCTGATGATGTTTTTATGGCCTGTTTTATGTATAAATTTTTATTAAATGCTGATTTTTACTAAATGCTAGTTTTGACTGTTAGTTTTTCTGCAGGGAAATTAGTTTTACTAAATTTTTCTTAACTGTTATAAATCTGCATTACTTATAGCATTTTTGCTTCCCCCTCAAATGAGTAGCCAAAAAGGCAATATCTAAAAGTGTTAAATAAATAAATCAGTTTCCTATGAAAATATGCCCTTGATCAGTTGCTTGCCCCCCCCCAAATCCAGCCACCCAAACAGCTGTAAGCCTGGAGAATACAAAATAAACCCCACTCTAGGTGAGTTGCAGGGCAGTCCTAAGCAGAGTTAAACCTTCTAAGTCCATTAAAGCCAAAGAGCTTCAAAAGGTGCAATGCTGCTTAGGACTGTCTGCATTGCAAGTGTGCAAGGCTGTTTGCTCAGTATAGTTCCTCTGTATTGGATTTCAGAGCTCAGAGCAGGAGGAGCAGGCACTGGACCTTTGGGGAGAATCCCTTCTGAAGTTCCAGAGGCTTGGGAAATTCCTGGAGATCTGGGGGCAGTGCCTGGGAAAAGCAGAGTTTGGGAAGGAGAGGGGGCTCGGCAGGGATGTGATGCCATGGAGTCCACTGCCATTCCCTCCAGAGAAATGGATCTGTGTAGTGTGGAAACCAGTCGTAATTCTGCGAAAACGCCAGTCCTCATGTGGAGGCTGGAAACCCTAGGTTTTTTTCTCAGTAGCGAAACAGGCCTATGATGGGGGCTTTGGAAAGGGAAATTGCACATACCAACTGGAGTTTTACCTTTAAAAGGCTTTGTAGCAAAATCCTCAAGCTGCATTTGAACTTGGAGTTTAAAGAACAGTTTGATGGCTCTTCTCAAAGACCAGCCCTGAGAACTGACTTGGTGTTGCAAGTGTGGAGCAGCATGAGCCCAATACCCTCCAGACTGCGGCACAGCCTAGGCTTTGAACTTAGTGTAATCCACTTACTTTATAACAAAGCTGAAATTAGATTTTGATTAGCTGAATTTTAGGTTAAAATCCATTCCAAATGATTGAATTAACTGACAAGACAAGTGAGCTCCCAGCTTAACATCATTGAACCGACTGGCGCAGCTGAATACGGTGCAAAGCCCAATGCTGCTCCCCAGCTGCGCATTTTCTGATTATCCAAGTTCTCTGTGTGTCCCTTATGCAGCTACATATCAGTTTAACTGTTCTAATTTCTCTGAACTTTTGTTTATGCAAGCATTTTAAACCCTTGCCAGGCTTTCAGATAAATCAGAGCTCAGCTACAGATCCTAAAATAAATAAATATAAGTCTGATTCATTCATCGCAGCAACCCTATTCACATGCAACTCCATGCACAACTGATAGTTGCAACCCGTCATTATGCTTATCTGGATGGACTTTCTGATTCTGGAGAAGTTTTTTCTCCAAATCCTCAGCAAAGGTGAGAGGACAACATTTCCCTCCTGAAGCCCAGACCAAGGCAGCTGCAGTGCCACCCTAATAGATAAATAACGCATGCTGCTAAACTGTAATTACTTGAAAGGCAAAGTTGGCCAGGTCATTGGTGGAAAACAGAGGAACTGAAAACGTTGGGAAGCTGGCAAACAATAACTCCAATCAAACCTCTAATGAATGGCAATGACACAATTACATGCAGGCAACACCAAGTCCCAACAGCTGCCTAATTAAAACCGGACTCAAACAAGGCAGGGAAAATAACTTCATTTGGATTCTATTTGCCTTGGTAATTCGGTGCTGGGTTGCTTTCTTTCCATATGGGGCTGAGGGTTTATAAAAACTTAATTAAGTTGGAAAGGAGATTGATATAAGTCTTTGTCTTAATGGACTCTCTTCCCATGGGATATTAAGGAACTGTGAGTCTGCTGCAGGACATAATGGAATTGGGGAGGGAGGTGGAAACAGGGAAGCAAGCCACCTTTGATTGTGTTGCAGATACATAGCTGATAGGTTTTTGGTTTGTGAAGCTTTCCTTTAAAAAATCCAAATCTCAGAATTGGTCTCCAAGAAGCTATTTATAAGCTGTCAAGAGAGGGGCAGCATTTCACTATCAAATTTATATCAAATGCATTTCTAACTTCCTCCCAAAGTGGCAGATAAACAGGGGCCAGAGTTCAGCTGTGACGCACGATGCATTCGGGGGCATGAGGGCAGGGAGAGGGCTATGAATAACTGACAGGTGTAATTTGCAGAGAAGAATGGGCACAATGCTGGCACAGCAGACAGCCAGCCAGGAGCAGATCTGACCAAAGCCAAAATCAAGACATATAGTAAAATGAAAGAATTTTCTATATGACAGCCCAGCAGGCTTTAGATGATGAACAAGCGCTGGATTTTCACCGGGTTCAAACTTTTCAAAACAATTCACGCTTATGAAAACTACTGGTACAGCTGAGTCACCTTGGTGAATTTCCATCTATAGAAAGCTGATTTTAATCAGATCCATCTAGTGTGTTTGATGGGCAGTATGGAAAAAATCAGCTATGATGATAACATTTGTGATGCAGATCTGCTACAGAACACAATTTACCACCTTTGACTGCCCACCATATAAAAAACATGGTGTTGCTTTACTGCATGATTTACTGTAATGGCATTTCTGGTATAGCCATTCTATAGGAGATTATTTTTCTGCTCCACAATGAAAACATTTCTATCAGGGTGGCTTCTTTTGCACTAAAACAGGAGACCAGTTTATTAAACGGAACTGAGCAGTTCTTGATATCTTTTGACATTATACACTGGATTGTAATGATGTTACTAATCTGCAATATGGATGCATTTGTTTGATTTACAAGTGCCATGGCCTTTGGCTAATGCAGTAATCTAATCTACAATGCCATTTGTAGCCCAGGCCAGGCACAGCATTGCCACAGTAAGGAGTGCATTCACTACTTCTAACCACCTAAATTGATTGTTTGAATCAGCTTGTGTGGAGATATAAAGGAAAGGCTTTCTTTTATATGTTCTTTTATATATCCTGCTGGATAACTGCTGAGAGATATGCATGAGTTTATGGCCAGTGTAAAAACTGGTAAGAATTCAGGAAATCAAAATGATAAATCGAAGGTTATTTGGTAGTTTGGGGGTATAAGGGCCATTTCCAGATTTCCACTTCCCCATGGATTTTTTCTCTTAGCATAAAAAATGTTCTGATTTGGCACCCATAGCATATTCTATATTCAATGGATAGATTTGCTGCTGAGGGTGTACAGGCCTGTGGCAGGAGCCAGCTGTATGGGTGTTCCCTTACCTTTTTTTAATTAACCCGGGGATGTGCTGCAATGCTGGAGAGCTGAACACATTGCTTGCAAAACCGCATCTGTAGGAGGTGGAATACTTTGTACTGATCTGTTAGCCGAATTGCTCTTTAGGAGAGGCAATTGGAACAGTTTAATAATCGGGATTCAGGTCTGTGTCTACGCAGGATGGGCTATGCCAGTGCGTTTCAATGAAGAGACGAAACAGAAGTAAAACAAAGCTTTCTTTACTGGTTATACTTCAGTCACACAATAATAATAATAAAAACCACACAGACATACAAGAACTAAGAAAAGCAAGTTAGATATCACAGCACGGTTGCATGAGCAGGAGTATCGTTGGTGGGGTATATTTACCTACGGCGTGGCTCAGCTCCGAAAGCTTCCAGCTGAATGGAGGACAGAGGGGGAGAAAATGGGGTAGAAAACACGTGAATCCAGACCAGCCGGGAACACGTGGATTGACTTTAGCTGCAGACTAAGGCAAAGCGGTTTTCGGGAGTTTGGTATAGCAAGTGGGACAAAAGAGGTTCAAGCAGACATAGAGGGGTCGTTGGTATGAGGAAGGGTGCCCTCTTAGCTCTGTGCACGATGTTTTAAGGTCTCTGCTGTGAGGGGAGGGGGTGGGCTCAAACGGATTACCAGGTAGCCCAACCCTAAAGGTCAGTGATTGGCTATGATGTCAATATTCAATCTATCGATTAACTAAAGGGGAGGTGTCTGGGGGGAGGCAGGAGGTACGTGCCGGGTCACCAGTAGCACTGACGTGGCTGTTGCTATGTGTAATGGACTTCTATTGTGTGGTCTGGCACGGGAGGACTTCTGATGTTAAGCTTGTCAGGTGGAGACACTCGGTCTGGGCTGACTAATGGGTTTCTGTGTTTGCGATCAACCTTCATGTTTGCATACATGATGAGCTTAACGACTCTGGGGCTCCGCTGGGTTGATGTAGATCATCCTATGCAGCTGGCATCATCTTGGCCTGCCCCCTGGTTGAACTCTGTGTTTCACAGTCTCTTCACTAGCCCGTTCTGTGTCAAGCTTATATTCACAAGGCATAGTCCATAAAATAGTCCAAAATGGATGCTCATGCTAACAGTTCCTCACCTTTCTCATTTATAACAGCTGCATGAATGCTTCCCTTTATGCAGTGTTGCAGAGCATTCTGAAGCACACTTCTTAGACTGCATTCTCCATTTACAAAGCAACATTTTCCAGATTGTGTGGCAGGAAACCCTGATATTCCTTGGACACTTAGCACAGGAGAGCACTGGGCATTTTTGGGGAGTGGTCACAATTCCTCCAAAGTAATGTTGAATCCAACCTGGCCCTGCATGAACTGAGAACTCTCCATCAAAACAATTCAAAGTGCATGAGTTCTATGGAGGCCATGCATGGGTATCTCAGGAAGGGTAGCAGTCATTAGCTCAATAGATCCAATCCCTTCTTGTTCAGGGAGCCCCATGCATTTATCAGAGCAGTTGTCTGATTATTAAATCAACACATTCTGTTGTTTGAACATTCAATTTGTTACTTGAACATTCTTGCCCAACCGACAGGCTCCAGTTTAGGAAAACGCCCTTCCTCAGCGTTGGGATGATTCTGGCACCGTAACTTGTGAAAACACTTGGAACGGATTTAGACAGTTTTGTAGCCCGGTTTAAAGGGGCTGCATGAGGGAGCCCAAGACCATTGAGCTGGCGGAGAGAGCTCTCCCCGCCATCCCAGCTGCAGGCTCCCTTGTGCAGCTCATTTTAAAGGTGCTGCAGGAGGGATCCCAAGACCACCAAGCCTACAGGCAGAACTCTCCCTGCTGGGCCAGCTGAGAGCTCTCTTGTGCAGCCCCATTTAAAGGGACTGCACAACGGAACTTAATAGAGCTAAGCCCGCAGGGAGAAGCCTTCCCCTGGCTCAGCTTGGGCTCTCTTTGGCAGAGAAAGCCATGGCCAGCAGAAAAGAAGGACTGAAGTGCCTCCCAAGGGGTCAGTTCATCCCCTCCTTTCTGCTGGCCTTGGCTCTCTGCCATGCAGCTGTTTTTCTGGGATTTCTGCAAACCTCTTTTAAAGGGTCTGTGGTCCCTTTCAATGGGGTTTGCAGGGCCATGAATCTCACAAACCAGTTCATGAATGAGTCTTTCAGCTCAGTTCGTCATCCGGTTCATGGTTCAACCACAAACCAAACCACATTTTCCCCATTTGTACCCATCCCTACTATAAAATTCACCTTCTGAAGCTGCTATTTTGTCCAGGAAGAAGAGATCTCTGTAGTCTGGAGATCAGTTTTAATTCTGAGAGAACTCCAAGCCCCACCTGGCAATGGTAACTCTAATCCTAGGAACAAAATTTTCTTAAGGGCAAAGGTTTTCTTACCTGTGTGGCTGGAACCAGGCCAGTATAGCTTACCTTAGCAACACAAGTAGTTAAGAACCAGGCTAGTCCTCTAGCATGGAGACGAGTTCAGTTTCTGGCACTCTTACAGAGGGACACAGCACACTACAGTACATTTTCTCCTTATATATTACTAGCCTGATACCCGTGCTTCGCTATGGTATTTAAGTTCCGTAAATCCAGTTATAATACTGATGATGTGAAATTTGAAATGTGACATTTGTTGTAGGAATTCTAATGGAGAAGATTGTAGTGTAAGAAATGAAGTGAGACATACATACTCCCCCCCCCCTCTACTGAAGGACCTCTCTCTAGACCACATTGGTGGTTCTGCCCTCAGGTGCTCGGATCACCAGGCTGCTTGATGAGCTCTCTCTGGAGCAGGCCACATAGAACTGTCCATTTAAGAAGCAGTCATCTATTAAGTCAGCTCCTGCCACCTTCCACGAAAGTGATGGCCTCTCTACTTGTGTTCCTGGATTGTTTTGCTCATATGGAGACTGTGTTGTTCTGAGCACCTCAGGGTGATCTTGCTGGTACTTGGCCTGTGCAGCTCAGTGCACTGCCGGAGTACTATGTGCAAATGTCTTTGCTGCATTCTTAAGTTGCCTCCTCCTTGTAGCATTGGTGTATCTAGCTTGATGTTTGCCAGGAGCTTTCTTGGGGGCAGTAAGAGGTGAGAGGTGTGAGGGCAGTTGGTGTGAGGGAGTGGTGATGTGGTGGACATTTCTTCAGGTTCATGAGGGAAGCATGCATCGAAACAGCTCCTAGAAATGTCCTTTACTATCTCCCCATAAACATTCATTAACTCAATTGCCATGCTGGCTTTATTGAAAAATGTCTATTCACAGGGGTCGTTTCGTAGAAAAAGAGCTAGGGGAACTCATTAGCATAACTCATAAGCATATGCCACACCCTTGCAGCTCCACTGCCGAGCCCCATGAGGGGCCCGGCGGTGGACCTGCAAGGCCGGTGGGAGTGCAAGGAAGCCCCGCGAAGGCCCTCTCTGGCCCCAGGCAGGCAGGGGTGGGGAGAGGCAGGGAGGAAGCAACTTACCCTCCCTCTTCTCCTGCCTCCTCCTGGCTGAATGAGGGCCGGAAGCGGGGCGGCCGGAAGCAGGGGGCGGGGCTTCGTCATGTGCCCCACCCCCCGTACCTCACCCGGGGGAACTGCGATCCCCCGCGATCCCCCCCGAAATGACCTCTGTCTATTCAGGAGTCTTGAATAGCGAATTTCTGTAACTATCCTCAACTGTCTGCAGTCTCTTCTAACTGTGTTTTTACCTCAGAACATTGAGATCCACAGCTGAGCAATCAGAGGGAGGTGGGTGCAAGTAGGCAGGTTTTACCTCAGAACTCTGAACTACACAATTGACCAATTGGGGGAGGGCAAGGAGGCAGCAGTCTCCCAGGCACATGGAAAATAATTTGGGGAACACATTTTGCCCCTTTTTTTACCCCCTCATGGGTCATGTTTCTCAGAAATCTCTTCATGGGGAGTTTGATGTCATGGAAGGAATGCACTCCCTTGATTTTGGGTTTGTTGGTGCATGGCCTGGGCATTGAATTTGGGGGGGAGGGCATACCCCCCCTTTTTTTTACAAAAATGCTTCTCGTTTATGTTACATTTTAGAACTGGTTCAAAAAAATCTGGACACACATGACTAAAACAGATAAACAAATATAAGGTCAACAGTCGTGTTAGTCTGACCTGCAATCAACAGTCATACGACTTATCAGAATTGCTGTACATGTATTGTGCTCTGAAGCATTACAATATGATATACAACTTAATAGGCATCTAGGATCCAGAAAAAAACACTGCGTGTTAATTGAGATCAGCGTCCTATCTGAATTGTGATATGCTTACGACTTGTTATCTAGCTTTTATGAAAATGAGAGCTTTGGCACCTCTATAAAATTTCCTAAAATTTCCTGAAGAAGATTCATTTTTTTGAAACGTTGGTAAATAATCCGGAGACAACGTTGTACCTTGGTTTATATTCTATTAAGTTGTGTATCATATTGTAATGCTTCAGAGCACAATACATGTACAGCAATTCTTATGATTGCGGGTCAGACTAACACGACTGTTGACCTTATATTTGTTTATCTCACATTTTAGAACTGGGACATAACTACATATTCAAAACACCGTCCGAGCAATCAGATATTAAGCAAGTTCATATGAACCAATTTTCTAGAACCCACATTGTGAGAAGTTAAATAACCTAATAAAGGAATCCAGTTTTCTACAAATTTGGTGTATATTTCCATTGTGGGTGGGAGTGTGGCTAAGCTGGGCCAGCAGCACCGCTAAGGTGATCCTGCTGGGGCAGTGTCCCTGATGGATTAAAGTACCCTGGTCCTGCTCCTACACTTGACAGACGCCTGTCTGGTGTTGGGGGGATTATGTTTAAATGCATCAGGGAAGCTGGGCCAGCAGCAGGGCTAAGGCAATCCTGCTGAGCAAACCTACCCAGCGGCTGTAAGCATCCCACCTCCTCTCCTACACCTGACAAGCAGCTGCCTGTCCAGTGTAGGAGGGGGAAGGGGGAGGAATATTAGAAGCCACTGTGGAGGTGGGGCTAGCAAAATCACTAAGGTGTTACTGCTGGGGCAGGATCCCTCGTAGCTTTAAGCACCCTGCAGCTGCTGCTGCACCTGACAGACAACCGCCTGTTAGGTGTAGGAGGTGGGTGGAGTGTGTTGGAAACCATTAGAGAGGCTGGGCCAGCAGCATTACTGCACCTCAGAGGTGGTTGTTAGCCATTCCTGATTTCCTCAACTGTCATTAGCTCTCTGCAGTCTCCTGTAACTGTTTTTTCTTACCTCAAATCACTGAGCTCTGCAGCTGACCAATCAGAGAGTGGGGGGGGGGTGCAAGCAGGCAGCAGCCTGGCATCCACATAGGAAGCAATGGGGGGAGCACATTTTACCCCTTTTGACACAATTAGGGGTTGAATTTCTAAAAATCCCTTCTTAGTGAGCATCTACGTCATGGTAGGAGTGCTCTCCCCAAATCTTGTGTTTCTAGGTCCAGGGGTTTGGCCTGGGCGTTGATTTTACGGTGAGGGGACTTATATATATATAGAAGGCCCACAACTATCCAATCCATGATAGAAACAAGCAACTAAGGGTCCAGGATGTCCATTCAACTCCAAGAGTTTCCCATCTGGACCTGTACCCCTTGCATCTTACCTTTTTTCTCCCATAAAAACTCAGGCCAAGGGACAGAGCTTTCATGCTTCTCCTCAGGAGACTTTGGCAGAAGACTCTACTCTCCTGCATGAGCCAAGAGTAAGTGCTGAAAGACATACTAAAGCCTAGGGTCTTGTAGAATCACTGATTAAAGAGCCCTTTGCTGCTCACAGCTAGTGGGCTGATCCAAAGTTGCTGTCCGTCCACCCCTTGTTCAGTTCAAAATGCATTGTTGTCTGAGGTGTCAGCAACAGTAGCAGCCATGGGAGGGGCACAGCCATGGGTAAAAAGTGGCTGTTTACCATTGAGCAGCAATGAAGTAGGATAGCCCTCATGCTCTCAACTGCAGGAGAAGCAAGTCAGTAGTGGAGTCAGGGGCAGCTGGAGTCAGTTCTGTGCAGCCAGTCAACTCTGACAATGGGCACTCTGAGGTGGGTAGTGTCATGGATGAGAAGCTGTTTGCCTAAGGAAATTACATACAGCTATGTAAACCCTGCCATAAAAATACTTATTTTATAGTCAGAAAGGGAGGTATGTGGTCATGACGGGTGAGACCATGAGGAAGCTTCAACCATATGGCTAGCTTGTCACCAGGGAGCCAAGATGGACAGGTTTTAATATCCCTGCTTGGAACCCTAAAAAACAGTGCCATAAAGCACTATGGGATTCGATAATTTAGGTCTGGCAGTGTAATGTATTCATAAGCTGCCATTGAATGCATTATGTGTTGTGAAACATCTAATTGAAATGCTATGTAAAGCTTCGTCCTGGGCTAGGATCCAAATCCATCCAATCATGTTACTAGCCCAGGAAGCACCTAAACAATCACTTTCAAGCAAGCTCCCTGAGCGGGAACATCTGTGATTGGTCCTTATGTGAACAACCTTATTGGTTGGTATTTGTACAGTGGGTGTGGCTACATTAGCCGGGAATGTTTAAAAGCAGGACAACTGCAATGTGAAAGCTGTTCTGGCTATCTGATGTTGATCCATGTTGGAGTTGTGTTCGAGTTGAAGAATAAAGTTGTGTTCTTGCTGAATCACTCTCCGACTTTCTTTGTTAAGCGAGTGACTTAAAAGGCAGGAATTGGGGAAGCAAGCTCCAAAGTAAGGATTAGTCTTACAGAGCCCCTCTCAGTTGGAAAGCAAAGAGTTAAACCAGTTTGTTTGTTGAGAGAAAGCATGCCAAAAAATGGGAGAACAGGGGACAGCAACTTGCCACTTTATGCCCATTCCTCAGGGGAAGAAGGCCAAGGTAACACTGTGCGCATTGTAGATTAGTTATTCTCTGTTGGGTTTATTTCTAGTACTCTGCAATATTTCTAGCTGCATGCGGATATTTTCCCATTTCATCTGTGTTGGCTCTTCTATAGGATATATTCTAGTTAATTCTAGTTAATAACAGCCTTTCCTTATAAGGTAATCTGACTGTACTGAAGCTCTAACCTAACTCTTAGTTGCTCAGACACACACACACATTCCACCTTTCTGGTGACCTCATACTATAATGTGTAGGCACAACAAAAATAAAGAATAATCCCTTAACTAGGAATTATTATTTTTAAAACTTGTCTGGAAGACCAAGGGAAAAGGTAGACAGTGCAGACACTTAACTACAAAACACTGAACCATCTCCAGCTGATGCTTTTTGGCTCTAGCTCCTCTTGTGGTGGCGGCTACAAGCATGGACGGCTTCAAAAGGGAATTAGATAAGCATATGGAGCAGAGGTCCATCAGTGGTTATTAGCCACAAGGTATAGATAGGGACTCTGGGGCAAGTGATGCTCTGTCATCTTGGTGCTTGGGGCGGGGGAATCAACAGTGGGAGGGCTTCTAATGTCCTGGCCCCACTGGTGGACCTCCTAATGGCACCTGATATTTCTGGCCACTGTGTGACACAGAGTGTTGGACATGGGCCTTTGGCCTGATCCAACAATGGCATCTCTTATGTTCTTATGTTTTGATCTTTGAAATGAAACAACTGACTACTTCCTGAAAGCAGCATGCCTCTGGCTGAATTGCAAGTGCTTTAAAGTGGCCATAAAGAACAGTGCTGGAAAATGCAGTAGGACTCATCATGCCTTCCCTTCCTACAAAGCACGTAATGTCGCTAGCTGCTGCCTTGCCTTTCCTCAGTTTCCTTTCTCTTATCTCTCAGTAATTGTCCCATATAGCAGTTATTCCCTCTGCCATCCTAGAGATAGCTGGGATATCAGAATCCAGAACTAATAGAGACCGAGTCTCTGATAACCTAGTGTCACGCCTGCCAGAAGACAGAACCCTCATCTCCCTCAGGGAGCTGGGCAGCTAGCAAGCTGCTTCTGCCTGAATGGCCAACAGAGCATCAAATACTTAATGAAATATTAACTACCTTTCACAGAACTCCCCACCATACATAGCCTGTTTGTTTCTGCTTTGAAAAGGTAATGGGACTAGCTGTGCACAGATTGGATCTCTGAGGATTTGCTTCCCAGCTAGGCATACGAGCTGTGGAGCAGAGAAGCTAGAAAAATCCTATTGCATGCTAGTTGCAAAGAACGAATGTGCTGCCTTCCAACCCAGGACACAT
>NW_015170913.1:405509-416262 GCF_001447785.1 Gekko japonicus | reverse complement strand
CCACCTTAAGCAATGCAAAAGAATGAAATGACAGTGGAGAAGCCTGAGGCTATGCCCGTAATCCTAGAATCTGATCACACACTTGTACTAAGGGGACATAGCTGTGGACTAAAAGGAATCATGGGAAGATCGGGACCCTCACTGGAGGAACATTATATCTGAGGTCCTGTATTCAGAAGAAGCAGCATTCATAAGTTCAGCTTCTAAAGTAGGATCCTCCAGCCATTTGATTCTTTTCACTGTGATCTGGAATCCAGTGCTGGAATCCAGTCCCAATCCATCCCTTTACCTGATGCTTACGTCCTTAGCCTTGCCTCATGGTATCAAAGCACCTTTAATTCTTAGCACCCTTCTACTCTAGGCACGTCCATTTCCCCCTCTATACTGCACTGCTTCAGCCAGCTCCAACGTTTTCTCTTTCCAGGGATCATAGTCAAGTTGCTTGCTAGGACCCAGGGTTTTCTCAGACGTTTCAGTTTATTTGTCTCAGGGTTTGCAGAGGAATAATTAAAGCTAAGGATCTAGAGCCAGAATGAGGGGGAGCCATTTTTCTCAGGACCTGTCTTCCTAGCCTCCATTCTAAAGTTCATCACCTCATTTCCCCAGCATTCCTGTCCCCCCACCCCACCCAGGACACAGAGTCTGAGAGAGGAAGGCCAACACAGACACCTGAGCCGGCCTTGGCTGGGAGGGCAGGATAGAAATTTGATAAATAAATAAATAGTTACATGACAGTATGAATGGATCTATGGGTTGGCCTAAATTGATAGTGGACATTCTGGGATTCTGATAAAGAGCACATTAATATTCTTTTATGGCTCCTGATACTTTCTGAATGAAATCCTTGGAGTTTCCTGATGGCTCTCTTGAAAGAGCTTCCCTTCAGAGCATGGAGAAGATGTCGCCCATCCAGCAGAGGTGAGAGGTCAGGTGTTTGAGCAAATGTGAGGAGACCACAGTTTGCAGTTTTGAAAGAGAGTGATAGACAGCAGATATGAGAGTTGGCTGAAAGTGAAGGACTTATGGAACAGAGGCAGGTGTCTTGTACTGAGCTGGCCTCAAAGCTGGCCTGTCCAATAGGCATGCCTAATCAATCACCTAGGATGTCAGAGCTGTAGGGGTGCCAAAAATTTCTCATGCCTGATGGATGGGCCAGCCACTTTGTGTGGTGCCAGGCCAGCCCTCTCAATATGTCATGCTCGAGCTTCCCCAGGCCAGGTGCAACTTGTCTAAATAGCACAGGCTGGATGTTTTGTGCCGAGGCAGTGCACTGCCTTCCCTGGCTGGGCATGACTACTATTGAATGGAAATGCCAAAGTCATAGTTTGCCGGGGGCACTGGAAACCTTTTGGCCAGCTCTGGCTGACCTGTTGGTCCTTCTAGCTCATGATTGTTCTGACTAGCAGATGATTTGTCAGCATAAGAGGCACAGTATGCTCTTTCTCATCATCTGCTACTTGAGATCCTTCAACATGGAATCTTCTATATACAAAACGCTAAGCCATGGCCTCACCCTGTGTACCATAGCATGTCTCTGTCTCTATGTATAATTCCACCCTTTCCCTCAACTGGATGAAAAGCTCCATATAGTATGGTCTCAGAGTCCCTATATTTTTCCTCTAAAGCAAAAAAACCCCACAGCCTGGGGATTTGGAACACAATATGGAGGAGGAAGTGACGATTAAATGTCTCTGCCCCCCCCCTTACTGAGAGCGAGTTTGGTGCAGTGGTTAAGTGCGTGGACTCTAATCTGGGAGAACCGGGTTTGATTCCCCACTCTTCCACTTGCACCTGGCTGGATGACCATGGGAAAGCCATAGTTCTGATAAGAGCTGTCCTTGTAAAAGAGCAGTTTCTGTCAGAGCTCTCTCAGCCCCACCTACCTCACAGGGTGTCTGCTGTGGGGAGGGGAAGGGAAAGGAGTTTGTAAGCCACTCTGAGACACCTTTGGGTAGTGACGGGTGGGGTATAAATCCAATCTCTTCTTCTTCTACTTTCCTGATCAAATTAGCAGCCTCCTGTAGCTGCATTTAGTAAAAAGGTCAAGTTCTCAATCACTGATATCCCAGCATAAAAGACAAACAAAACTCTTATGGAAAAAGAGAATCTCTTAGTTCATACCCCAAAATAATATGTAGGATGCAGAACTGCCTTTCATACATTTTTACACCTAGAAGGGCAGCAGGGAAACATTCCTTACAATATAATATTTTTAATATTCTTTCTAATTCATTGTCCTTCTCCCCTCCCCTTTCAGCATGTGACCTTGTGCCTTTTCCCAAAGCCAATTTCCCAAAACTTCTCTATGGTAATGTCTCAAATATGAGGAAAGTAAACAAATAATAAACAAAAAGCAAGACTTAATTCCCATTGCTGAGTGACATTTTTAGCATCCAGGTACAGGATTCATGAAAATGTCCTTTCCTTTTCTGCAAAAAGATTCCATATCCAAGAATGAATATTTTTGGTGAGATATTGTCTGGCTCTTTTAAAAAGGCATCTGATAATCAAACACATATTTTCAGGATAGGATAGAGAAGTGACCAGGCTTGCTAACCTGCATGTGGGGTGTGGAGTTCTACCAGGATTAAAACCGATCTCCAGATTACAGAGATCAGCTCCCCTGGAGGAAATGGCATCTTTGGAAGGTGGACTCTATGGCATGAGAGCCTTGCTGAGATCCCTCCCCTCCTCATCCCAAATTCAGCTCTCTCTGGACACTGCCACCGGATCTCCAGGAATTTCCTCAGCCAGAGTTGGCAACCCTAGATGTGACACTCATATGATTTGCATGGTAAGATCCAATTCCTCCAGGATTGCAAGCGTGTAACAGGAGCCACTGGTGTTCTCAAAGTCAGTTTGACAGACACAACCTTCCCTTCTCCTGGCATGGATCCTTGATGAATTTTAAACCTGATTTTAAATATACATGAGCTTTGCTCTTCATTTCGTTGAGCTGCATGGAAGAAAGGCCTTCTTTTTTTGCAGCACCTCTGCAAAGACTGTTTAACTCTTAACTCAGCTGCTGCAAACAATGACAGCTACCTCCACGGTCCCAGCAGATGAAGAATAAGTTGTGATGAAAGCACTTTCTACAGCAAGGTAAGGTCACTCCTACCTCCCGACATCTAGACTACCCATTACCGCAAATGTTTTTCATGTCAGATGCTATTCATGAATCATCAGTCACTGATTATTTCTTAGAAGAGGGTTCTGATTATTTTCTAAAAGAGCATTTACGAGCATAGGCCCCAAGGACTCATGCTGGCCCTTTAAAACAGTCTGTCTTGCCATTGTAACTACAAAGGTGCTAGGACTTAAGAAAGACACAGTGGGAATTAAAGGATTTCTAATATAATCTTCCAGTGGGCAAGGTAAGCTTGCTGATGACACACAACTGTTTCCAACTCAAAGCATAATTGCATGAAGCCTAATGTTTCCTGTTCTCTGACCTAGATAGCCCAAGGCTGGCCTGATCTCATCAGATCTCAGAAGCTAGACAGGATCAGAACTGGTTAGTGTTTGAATGGGAGACCACCAAGGAAGTCCAGGGCTGCTATGCAGAAGCAGGCAATGGCAGACCACCTCTGAATGTCTCTTGCCTTGACCTATGGGGTCACCAGAACTCAGTTGTGATTTGTTGGGGACCCCCCCCCCCCAAAATCCATTAATTATAATTCACATAAATTTGCTATCAATAAAATGCTGAACTGTCACAAAAGTTGTTAGTTTCACAAATTGCTATGATGATGTTTTAACAAAAAAAAGTAGAATGGTAATTCAGTTGTGATGATGTTGTAGAGTTTTTGATGCTTTAAACAATTACTGGCTTTACAGCTGACTGGAGGCTGAGGAGAGGGGGGGTTAAATCACTAGATTTTAAACAAAAATGCTCTAATGATGTAAAAGCTTTGTCAATTGCTGTTTGCATGTTATAAAACAGTGAAGTTTAGCTCATGCTCTGACCTTTTAAAAGGCTCATACATACACTTAAAGGATAATTAGCCACTTGCTCACTCAGTTCTTTCTTACTTGCCATATGAGACGGTTTCTCTGAAGCTGACTTACTGTGTGATATCCTCTTTGCCATAAGGTCTCCTGAAAATAAAATACAATCCATACTCCTCTGAAGGTGCTTCCTTTCCCAGTGTTGTCTCATGGATAGAAACTTCATTCACAAACTCTCCATACATCATCACAGCCCAGTCCTGTGCTCTGCTGCACTGAAACAACGGCACATACCGTAACACCCATCCAAAAAGAGTCTGATTCTTGCTTGAGAGCAACTTGTTCTTTTGCTCTGGAACTGGGACCTGATTCTGACATCTGGACTGGAACATGGTTGCTCGCTTGTAGGGATGTAGTGAAATTGACAGTTTGTAGGCTTGACAGGTGAACCTACTGTCTCTGACAGCTGCAATCGCTTGAGAGCTGAACCTTGGATCTCTTCACTTCATTGCCATCCACTTTGAGCACCTGATAAATGGCTTTGCAGCTGCACAGTAGATGAAGTGTTTCACTCAGCTGCAATTCTTTCTGCCCCAAAAGTCTTTTTTGCACCTGCACAGTAGGTGAAATTGACTGTTCACTAAAGTCATGAATCGTATTCCAAAGGGGTGTGTGTGTGTGGTGACCCCACAAGGCTAGACAAACACACATGAGCAAAATAAGCTCAGTGATTACAAAGACTAAACATATCCACCTCCTTCAACCTTTCCTGAGAGGACTTGGTCTCCAGACCCCTCACCATGTTTGTTGCCCTCCTCTGGACACGTTGCAGCTTGTCTGTATCCTTAAATTGTGGTGCCCAAAACTGAAAAAAATACTCTAGGTGAGGTCTAACCAGAGCAGAGTAAAGTGGTACCATCACTTCAAGTGATCTGGACACAACTTCTGTTGATTCAGCCCAAAATTGCATTTGCCTTTTTAGCAACTGCATCACACTGCTGACTTATGTTCAGTGTATAGTCTACCAAGACCTAGATCCTTTTTGCACATACTACTGCCAAGACAAGTCTCTCCCAACCTATACTTATGCATTTGATTTTTCCTACCTAAATGCAGAACTTTATGTTTATCCTCATTAAAATTAATTTTATTTGTTTTAGCCCAGTTTTCCAGCCTGTCAAGATCATCCTGTATCCTGACTCTGTCTTCTACCATATTTGCTACCCCTCCCAATTTAGTATCACCTGCAAATTTAATAAGCATTCCCTCTATCCCTTCATCTAAATCATTGATAAAGATGTTGAACAAAACAGGTCCCAGGACAGATCCTTGAGGCACTCCACTTGTCACTCCTCTCCAAGAAGATGAGGAACCATTCTCAAGTACTCTTTGGGTATGATCTGTCAACCAGTTACAGATCCACCTAACAGTCACAGGATCCAAACCACATTTTTCCAATTTGTCAACAAGAATATTATGTGGAACCTTATCAAAAGCCTTACTGAAATCAAGATAAACTATGTCCACAGCATTCCCATGATCCAGCAAGGTAGTCACTTTCTCAACAAAAAAAAGACCCCTGAAAAGTGGGGGAATCCCCACCCTGACCTGGGGACTGGCAAACCTAGTTTGGGGAGGGATCTCAGGATGCTGCTAACATAGCAAATAGTTTTTTATCTTTACCAATAAGCTGCACAGTCTTAGACAGTGTACAAGTCTGAAACATCTATTTCCATGAGAAACTCACTTTCCATTTAAGTTTCTAACCCTCATGGGTTAAAGAAAAAGCTTGAACAGCAAAATGAACAGCAAAACACATAACAATGGATAATAAATAAAAAGACCTCAGATTCTAATTACATGATATTTCATACCAATCTCATCAGTTTTAGAGGTCTGAATATTGACTTTAAAGTATTTGCAATGCTATCCTAAGCAGAGTTCCACTCTTCTGTGTCCATGTAAGCCAGTGGGCCTAGAAGGGTGCTGACTCTGCTTAGGATCGCACTGTTAGTGTCACAACATGCTGGAGAATAGTAATAAAAATTCTAAGATTATATTGTAAAGTAAGAATGGAAAAGAAGAGAAAACACTTTTTAATGCTTAAGACGGAGGAAATGTTCCACCTAGTCTTGCAATAGCCGCACAACAAAAGAAAACAGGGAAGAGAATGCGACAGAACTGCAGGCAAAGTAAATTGCTTTCTTCGCATAATGTGTTTCTTATTCTTCCATGTGGCTTCGATGCTCAAGTCCCAACTGAATGAGTTTCAATTGTCTGAGTCTCTACACTGATGGAAGGTCAACAAGGAGCGGGAGGAAGGAACAATACTGAGTTGCAGAAAAAAGGCTGATAGGTTCTTATTCAGGCTACCTGATAATAGCCACAGCTTCATTACCAACTGGATGAGTGCACACCTTCAACTTGTACAAGGAATGGCTGAAAATGCAACAGGAAACGACAGAGGAGGAAAAGTGGGCCAGATGCTGGGAGAAATGTATTCCGGTTCCAATACCGGAATGAAAGAAGAGTCCAGTGGCACTTTAAAGTAGCACCGTTTAGACTAGCCTAGCCTACCTTTAATGACTTACAGCTCATTTCATACGATGCTTGTGAGTGTAAATCCATCAGACTGACCTATATACCCGACAGCAAATAAGAAATGTTACAAAGAGAGGTGGATCCAAAAGAAGAACCAAGAGTCTCAGAATGGTCTTGAGACACTTCCAACTGTTGTGAGATGGGCAAAGTGCAAAACCTACTGCAGAATGAAATGAGTTAAGCAGATAAAGCCATTTCAGAGGACAGTTGTGTTGGTCTGCAGTAGAAAAGCTAGATTCGAGTCCAGTAGCACTTTAGAGACCAGCAAGATTTTCGGGGTATTAACTAACACTTTTTTTGGGGGGGGGGTATAAGCTCTCAAAAGCTTGTATCTTGAAAAAGGTATTTGTCTGTAAGGTGCTACTGCACTTGAATCTAGCAGATATAATAGGAAATTGCAGAGGTAGAATGGAATTGTGCAATTAACATCTATAAGGGGTGGGGTGGTATGAAGACTTTAGCACCTATAGTGAGCTAAAAAAAGGTAAAGGTAAAGGTTCCCTTGCTCGAAAGCCAGTCGAATCCGACTCTAGGGTTGCAGTGCTCATCTCCGTTTCAAAGCCGAAGAGCCAGCGCTGTCCGAAGACGTTTCCGTGGTCATGTGGCCGGCATGACTAAACACCAAGGCGCACGGAACGCTGTTACCTTCCCACCGAAGTGGTACCTATTTATCTACTTGCAATTTCTTGCTTTCGAACTGCTAGGTTGGCAGGAGCTGGAACTAGAGACAGGAGCTCACCCCGTCTTGCGGCACCCAGGTCTTGAACTGCTGAACTACTGACCTTCCACAGCCTGCAGTTCAGTGTCTTAACCACTTGAGCCACCGCTAGGCATCCTATTAATTCCTATTAATCCCCCCTCCACAGCAGGGGTAGATTGTCTTGAATTTCTTAATGTATTCCAGTTCTGCAGCCCTAAACCATCACTCAGCTTCTTCCCACTCTACTTGTACTCTAGGACAATTGTACCCCTCACACAATCCACTCCAGTCCGTCTCCCAGGATCTCCAAGTTTCTTTGTCCTTCTGTCTCTAAACTCTCATGAAGAAACAGGGCGTATCAGGAGAGCACCTTTAGGAAAAGCTTGTGGCAAAACGAATGTTCTTCTTAATTTCAAAAGAGGATTGATCACTGCAGTACATTCAGCAGATCTTCAAAAAGGTGGGTCAAGATTCAGTAAAATAATTCTAGTTGCTAATTATAGATTTGTGATTGATTTGTTTCTGTCATATAGCAGCACACTGTTCAGAGACCCACAATTTAAACTTTCAAATCTGAATTAGAAAATCAAACATGAACTCTTTATTGTGAAGAATAAAACCAAATAATGTTCAAGTTCTGGTTAAATCAAATTCAAATGAGCTCTCAAATTTGATTCAAGCTTGTCTTAGGTCCACTTCAGATGTGATGAATTTCCTACATAGATAACACTTTGAGGCAGAAAAATGCATTTAAAATACCACATAGACCCCATCTGACAGCAACATTTTACACAGCAAAATATGTGCACAGCTGGTGTGCATGGTGATGTACCTACAGTTTACTAGTGTGAGCAGTATTTAGAGTGGTAGGCAGAGATGTTCAGTCATGAGATTGCTTGACAACCATGTGTCCATGATTCTCTCTCCCTCACTTACCTCACAGGGTTGTTGTGATGATAAGGGAGGGGACAGCCAATTATGGCAGTATGAGGTCCTTGGAGAAAGGATAGGGTAAAAATTAGTTGGATAGGTTTCCATGTTTTTTTCCTCCTTATATGGAAGCCAGTGTGGTATAGTGATTGCAGTGTTGGACTGGGAACTGGGAGATCCAGGTTCAAATTCCCACTCTGTCATGGAAGTTTGCTAGGTAACCTTGGACAAGTCCCACACTCTTAGCTGAACCTACTTCACAGGGTTGTTGTGAGAACAAAACAGAAGAAAGGGGAACAATGTAAGCCACTCTGGGGTGGAAGTAAATAAATGAAATAAATAAATCTATGTATATTGGTCATGTTTGCCCTACTACTGTTAAGGCTGAAATCTGCGAACAACATTATCTCAGTATTTCAGAAAAAGCAAGCTTCCAGAGTGCACTTTCACAGTTTCATACATAAAACAATCACATTAAATTACTTCCACATAGCTGGAAGAGGTGAGGAAGCAATCAATTCCTACAATCTTTTCCAACTTCCTTCATTTCTAACTCAAAAACAAAAATGCTATTGAAGTGCTTAAGTAGGTGCCTTGACAACGGTCATCTTCATAATGATTATAGCTTGTCCCCATGCCAGAAAGGTAATAAGGAAGGGGAGGATGTTGCTCTGAGGCACTCCGAGAATGACTGGTGTGAGAGCTAGGCACTTCATGGTACAGGAGGACTAGGTCTTCTCAGGTCATGAATTAATTTTAGGATCCAATAGTTAAAGTGGGAGATTGTAGTATCACTAATGTTTAATTATATTAGCCATTACATTTGTAATTTGTATTTCCATAATTTTTCTGAGCACTGTTTGGGATCCCTTTGGAGAGAAAAGCAGTAGACAAATGTCATAAATAACTATATGTTGCACACAGTGATGAAAGTGGATTACATAGTTGCCCCAAAGTCCTTTGTTACTCTGGCTTCCAAAGTCACCCCAGTAAACAACAGAAGCACCCAGGATAAGTGCAATGGGATGTATCTTAACAGCAGCACTTTCTGTTGCAATTGTCTTGGGTAAACATTGCTGTCATAGGCCCTTTCTGCACTCGTGTTTTGCCTCACTTTCCCCATGCATTTCAACCAGCTTTTCTTTGTCGTTCTGCATCCCGATTGCTTTTAACGTGCACATTCATCCGGGTTTTCTTTTCCTTCTGCGTTGGTTTTCCTCCCTCCAGCGCTCAGTTCACTTTCCCTTTGTGGTTGGTCCGGGCTTTGTGAGACTGCTTTTGCTGCGAGTTTTCCCCTCCCCTCATTTCCATGCTGAAGCTAATCCAAAAGCAGACATCTTCCCTCAGATCCCCACCCCCCATTTCTGGCCCCTCGGAGACCATTCCTACACTCACACTGAGGCCATTCCTTTCACGCTGTGTTCAAGTGGCTTCCATTCCTGCCTCCCTCTCCCCTCTTCTCCTTCTCTCTCCAGTGGTGCCTGGATGTCTTGGGCTGATAAGGCAAGGGAGAAGCAGCAGGAGAGTGTGTGCACAGCCACTGTACGAAGAAGGAACCAGCCCAGCTGGGGAGGCGTGTGGGTGGAAGGAGAGAGTGGTGCTGGCTGCCTCACACTCTGTCACGGGCTGGGGTGCCAGTCAAAGGGAGTCCAGAACAGACCAATGTCAGGAGCCAAGAAGACAGTGCAAAGTCCAAAGCCAAGCCGGGGTCAGGAGCCAGGAACACATAGCCAAGTCCAAAGCCAGGGGGTCCAGAGGTCTAAGTGCAAGAGCTGAGCCAAAGTGGATGTAAGCAGCACAAAGCTGACTTGTTGCTTCCACTAAGAGTACTTCCCAGAGTGTAGAGTTAAATGCTGCTACCAATTAGCCAGCTGCACGATCGCCCAGGCTCCTGTTAGAACTCTGGGCTAGCCGAATGTCTTCCCTGTAGCCTGGCCTCTCGTCACCTGGTTGCTAGCTTTTGCTGCAGTCGCTCCCTTAAATGAGTCACACGTGGGGGTGAGTCAGGAGAGCTTTCAGCTTGCAGTTCTTCCCCCTTATCTGGGCCAGGTGTGAAGAATGCTGTTACAGGCAACTGCCAGCTATCCTCCTCTGCTGCTTCAGAGGGGCCAGCTGCAGTTTCTTGCAGCTCTTTTTCATCCACGCCCATGACACACACACCGGGGAGAGGCTTCGGAATTGCTCGCTCCATAATAAAGTTTCTTTGGTCTGTGTTTGGGCGTGTTTGTTTTTGACAGCTGGGTGCAGATGGCCTCTGTTGGATCTCCCAGGTTTGCCCAAGCAAAGATTCCTATTTCCTCTCCCCAGTTTAGTGTAGTGGTTAAGTGCACGGACTCTAATCTGGGAGAACCGGGTTTGATTCCCCACTCCTCCCACTTGCACCTGCTGGATGACCTTAGTTCTTGCACAGCTGTTCTTGAAAAAGAGCAGTTTCTGTCAGAGCTCTCTCAGCCCCACCTACCTCACAGGGTGTCTGTTGTGGGGAGGGAAAGGGAAAGGAGTTTGTAAGCCGCTCTGAGACTCCCTTGGGTAGTGAAGGGTGGGGTATAAATCCAATCTCCTCCTCCTCCTCCT
>NW_015170913.1:386201-405146 GCF_001447785.1 Gekko japonicus | reverse complement strand
GGGAGGGGTTCGCAGGGGAAGAGAAGGGCCATTGTGGGCACCACCATTGCAAGGAGCTCCAGAGCCAGGGGGTGCGCTTAACAAGGAGCATGCAGAAATATGCTTGGGCGAGAGAGACTGGAAAAGCACAGGCAGACAGCATTTAAAAGAATGAAGAAAGGTTCCCAATCTTAACACTGGGAAGTGAGCGCCATCGGAAATCAGGGAGCATGCGTGTGTGTGTGTGTGAGAGAGAAATCATACATGCAATTCGGTGTGTGTGTGTGAATGAAATGGGAAGGCAGGAGGGGGGGTGCTTGCTGGAGGGTACTGCACAGTTGTGATAGGACAATCCGGTAATTAAAAACAAACAAACCTGGCCCCACTGGTGGACCTCCTGATGGCACTGGTATTTCTGGCCACTGTGTGATACAGAGTGTTGGACTGGATGGGCCTTTGGCCTGATCCAACATTGGCATCTCTTATGTTCTTATGTTCTTAAACCTTTGGACACTGCTCCCACAGGTCACGCGTACACCTCAATTAAGCAAAAAATGCAGGTTTTGCTTGTAGATGCAGAATGCATACACAGATAAACTGGAGGGAAAAAATAGTGCAGAGGGGAAGGAATGATAATCCAAACTCAACCTTTAAGGCTTGAGTGCTGGGATTCTCCGGAGTAAGCTGCAGTGAGCAGTGTTGCAAAGTGCAAGGGCCTTAGTGCAGCACTAGCTCTTCTTCCAGTTTCAATCCTGGGTAGTTTATATGGACAAGCAGTGAAAGGAATATTAAGGATTACAATCGGGGTTGATCAGCTCTGATTCTGAGTGTCTACAAACCCGGTTCTGTGGCGGTACACTACACTCAGTGTGGGATATGACCTCAATGTTTTGTTGAAACCCCAAGTTCTCTCAGTAGTCTTTATGTGCAGGTTAATGCTTGCATGATAGCATGATGGCCTAAATATTCCTTTGCTTCAATAATACTGTATCCTCCTGTTTTTATGAAGGGGTGAGCTGCTGCTTACCTTAGCAGTTGAGTTAGGCTTGAAGAAGGTAGGGAAGATATATTCACTTCCCTCATATCTGGAAGAGGCACTTTTAAAGTGATCCAGTTATATTAACAACCAGAAAAGGTTGGGAAGACATATAATATCCAGGGAGTGGAGGATGGGGCATTGAGTCAGTCGCCAGAAGCCATTCAGAGAAAGGTCAAAGGCTCTGCAGGACGTACCAGTGATCTGACCCTACCTACGGTAAGGGAGAATGCAGCAAAATCTGCAAAGTGTCCTGTCTGGCCTTTATGTGGATAAATGTCTTAGACAGTTGCATTAAAATGCAAATTCCTGTCTTGCTTCCTAGTTTATCATTTGACTCGTTATACAATTTGCCAGTTATAGAAGAAAAATTACCATAATGGGCCCCCAGGGAACAGTTATAGAAAGGATACCAAACATTACTTATCATCCCATTCTGCTACAATTATCTGCCACTTTTGTTCTTTATATGTTGGGTGTTTTTTTCCCCTCCTGGAAAAATTTAATCCATTAATAGGATCCACACAGCTAGGTATAGCGTGGTTAGGCACAGTAAATTCCTGTTTTATTTCCTCACCTTAAAAAAAAATTATATTCTACTAATGCACATATGTACCTTTTCTCCTACTCGTCTTGTTGCCCTGAGACACCACTTCTAATTGTTTGGAAATGCTGAGTCTTTGGAGATTGGGTCCTCTTTGAAGAACCCATGAGGAGAAAAAACTTTAATGTAGCTACTTCAAAAATACAGAACGGGAAGAGAAGAGAATATTTTTATGTGCAGCAAGGACTGTTTAATGCGCTGGTATACAAAAGGAATTAAAGACTCTCTTTCTTCCCTTCCAACTCCATGGGAGTAATTTAGTTCTGGCCCCATGAACTCTTGAGAAGAACAATTTCCTTGTTAACCAAAAGCTTTTTGGTCAGCATGGTACTTTTGAAAACGATGCCACTAGGAAAGCACGGGAAAATACAGTATAGATTGTCCGTAAGCCACTCAGTTATTTTCTACAGCGTCAGCTTTAACTTTTTAAAAACCCTGATTTTAAATATATTTTCTTGAAAGTACTTTTAGGAGTGATGCCCAGTTAAAGAAGTTTTCCAGAGACATCCTAAGCATGTTTACTCAGAGGTAAATCTCACTGTGTTCAATGGCTCTTGTTCCCTAGTGAGCATCCTTAGGATCACAGCTGCAATTAAACATATCCGTTTCAATCAGTCCACTACTGGCATAATCTTAGAAGAAGCAACCTGTCTACTCTTCCATTCCCATTTGTGCAAATGATTCTTCTAGGGTTGCCAGGTCCCCTCTAGCAACTGGCGGGAGGCAGTGGGGACCTTCAGGCAGTGTGGGAAAGGCTTATCTTGGGGGAAGGGCTATCCTGGCATTGCAACGATGTCGCTGGTGATACAGCAATGTCACTGCATTACTGGTGACAAGGGACGCTCTGGTATTTGGGCAAAAAACACTATAGGAGAAACTGTTTTTACCATGGAGTTTTTCTCCAATTACCAGAGTGCCCTGGGTTGCTGGCAATGTGATGACATCATTTTTGGTACACAACATCGCCATATTGCCAGCAGTGTTGTTGCCATGATGGGCTAGGCCTCCCACCACTACCGGTAAGCCCCCCACCCACTGGCCAGCTGATCAGCTGTGTGGGGTGGTGGCTGTGGTGGCTCAGAGGTGAAGACGTTGAGCTGCAGACCGGAAGACCTGTAGATCGGCAGTTTGAGACCCGAGTGCTGCGTGATGGAGTGAGCTCCCGTCTCTGGCCCTAGCTCCTGCCAACCTAGCAGTTCGAAAGCAAGAAATTGCAAGTAGATAAATAGGTACTGCTTTGGCGGGAAGGTAAAAGCGTTCCATGTGCCTTAGCATTTAGTCATGCCGGCCACATGACCACAGAAACATCTTCGGACAGCGCTGGCTCTTCGGCTTTGGAACGGACATGAGCACCGCCCCCTAGAGTTGGATTCGACTGGCTTTCAAGCAAGGGAAACCTTTATGTTTATCTTTATGTCACAACAGCCATAATCTTACAAGAGGCATTCCCTCCTGTGCAAGAGAGAAGGGGGAATGTTTTTTCTAAGACAGCAGTGGCCACTTGTCTTTTTGTAAAAACAATTCAATGAAAAATAAATCTGGTGTTTAATGGATTGACAATTCATCAGCTGAACTTTGAAACCTGAAGTGATTTCAGTCTGGTGAACTTCCAAGCAAGTGTGCTTAGAATGGCAGCCCAAGGGGGCTCTTGTTACTTCCCTCCGACTTAGGGTTGCCGGGTGTCCTGTTTTGAACTGGACAGTCCAGTATTTTCACTTTCTGTCTGGTAAATAAACTGAGAAAATACTGAACATATAAATATCCAGTATTTTCCAATTAATAGGGTTCCCAGCTCTGGACTGGGAAATATCTGGAGATTTGGGGGGTGGAGCCTGAGGGGAGGGTTTGGGGAGGAGAGGGACTTCAGTGGGGTATAATACCATAGAGTTCAGCTCCCACAGTGGCCAATTTCTCCAGGTGAACCGATCTCTGTCGCTGTAATCCCAGGAGATCTCCAGCCTCCACCTAGAGCAGCGGTTCTCAACCTGTGGGTTGCGACCCCTTTGGGGGTCAAACGACCCTTTCACAGGGGTCACCTAAGACCATCGGAAAACACATTTTTTCAATGGTCTTATGATAGCAACGAAAATAATTTTATGGTTGGGGGCAGGGGTCATTTCCTGTGGGAGCGCACAGGAGCGGAGCTCCGGCAGTAAGGAGCCCAGGGGGCGGGCACATGCAATAAGCCCTGCCCCCTGCTCCCAGCAGCCCTCAGTCAGGCCACAAGGAGCAAGAAGCAGACAGGTAAGTTGCAGAGCCCCCCCCCCCGGCCTGCC
The DNA here is from genome assembly GCF_001447785.1 of Gekko japonicus. Classification (NCBI taxonomy): domain Eukaryota; kingdom Metazoa; phylum Chordata; class Lepidosauria; order Squamata; family Gekkonidae; genus Gekko; species Gekko japonicus. Next base: position 401,251 of record NW_015170913.1, on the reverse strand, counting down.
TTCAGGTACAAGCTCTCCTTCCTCTGTGAGGACAGATCTGCACGTTCCTCCCCCCTCCTCATAGCTAGCAATCCAAAACAGTCCAGTGGAGCCTGAGCGGTGAGTGTTGCCTTTTGACACACTTCCGGTGATGTTGGGAGATGTGGCATATGCAAATAAGTTATTCTAATGCATTATGCTAATGAGCTCCTGCACCTCTTTTTCTACAAAATGACTCCTGGCTGGGGGTCACCACAACATGAGGAACTGTATTAAAGGGTCGCGGCATTAGGAAGGTTGAGAACCACTGACCTAGAGGTTGACAACCCTACATTAAGTTAAGCCTGTAACCACCCGAGCCAAGCTCCATGCACGCACGCACTCTTTCATTCCTCTGTGGCTGGATAAAGTGGCAACACCCCCACCCACTTATTGTTCATTGCAGCCAGCAAGATTTGAAAAGAACAGCATCTACCACTCAGTGGCCAGGCAGGGTGCTCCCAGAGAAATCTTATTGGTTCACCTGAAGAAATCTGGAAAGGAAGAGACTTTCACAGCCAGCCAATCAACTTCCCATGTTGGTTCCAGCTGTCTGTGGGGGTAGATGGTGGCAGAACTGAATCTTTTCAAGAAAAGTGGAAAAGAAATCCAGGAGGGGGGTTCATGATGGGGAAAAAAGACTGGAGAGCTTGGAGGCAGCTTGTCCCTTGCAAGGAAATATGGAGACAGGGTGCAGAGTGCTTGCCTTGCATGTTTATCTTTTGCAAAGCCCTGGTGACTGCAGGCAGTTTATTGCTACTAAGAACTTTAAGGCTCCAAGACTATGCACATTTACCTGTGAGTAAGTGCCATTGAGCTCATTGAGGCTTATTTCCGAGTAAACATGGTAATTTCCGAGTAAAAAGATTCCATGGTAATTTTCCCAATGATTTCACTGGGAGAGTTAAACATATGCTGTTTCTCTTTCAGGACAATAGGGATTTTAAAACGCTTAGCTTTGGATGGATTGTGTCTCTTGTGCCCATTTTATACTTTATAAAATATAGTTTGCTAGACTATCCATGTAATCCTATGCAGATGTAGTCCTGCCTAATTATTTCATTGATTTCAATGGGCTTAGACTGAAGTAACTGTGTAGGATTGCACTGTATATTATGGTAAATATAATTGTGATGTTAGAAATGTTTAGTTTTTTAAATTTAGAAAACTGTAGCTACAAAGCTACAGTAGATTTGTTAGGCTTGAAGGTGCAACAGGACAGATTCAGAACAGAACACTTTTTCATATTAACAGAGAAACAACAGAGAGAGCCAGTGTGTGTGCGTCATGGTTAGAGTGTCCGACTAGGATCTGGGAGACCCAGGTGCAAATCCCCACTCTGCCATGGAAGCTCCCAAGGGGTCCTTGGGCCATTCACACACACTCGGCCTAAGCTTCCTCACAAGGGTTGTTGTGAGGATAAAAGGAAGGAATAGAGAATATCATAAGCTGCTTTATGTCCCACTGTGGAGGTGGGGTATAAACAGAGTAAATAAATAAAATAAACCAAAGCCTTCAGTACATCCAGAACTGGATGTCAGGGAGGCGAGCTCCAGCTTGGTCTTTTTCCTGACATGCTAGTTTTCTATACACGCAATGTGCCAAAACCACTGTACAGATGTTGGTGCTGTGTTATCCCCCCTGAAGGTTGAATAAAGCCAAGGGAGGGGGACAAGCTGTAAGAGTCTGGGAGAAACTGACTTAAATCAGCAGCTGTGGCAACGCACATGCGACACTTACACGTGCATTTACATTTTCTTACTTGTCCCTTGGAGACCATAATATAATCAGTAACTCAGAGATTTTGCTTTTCAGAAGCTATAAAATAGCAGTAGAATGAAAACTTAACATGTTATCAACTTTGTTGAATCTCTATATGCTGCAAAACCATTTAAAACCCAGGAATCCCTGCATGTATTTGTATGTATTAAATGTGGCATAGTAGTGCTTAGCATGTCAGACTAGGACTTGGTAGATAGGGTTGTCAACTGCCTGGAGAAAAATGTCTTGTCCCTGTAATAAAGGCTTAATGGGATCTTATTTCAATCTGTGCCATTACAAGCTTTGATTTTTGTCATATAGCTACATGGGGTGTCAAGAAACTTCTATCAAGTGTGTCTAGTGTTTTTATTGAAACTACATGGCAATCCTACCCATATTTTATGAAATTATACCAGTTTGGTATAGTGGTTGAAACTACATGGCAATCCTACCCATACTTTATGAAATTATACCAGTTTGGTGTAGTGGTTGAGTGCGCGGACTCTAATCTGGGAGAATCGGGTTCGATTCCCCACTCCTCCACTTGCACCTGGCTGGATGACCTTGGGCAAGCCGTAGCTCTGATAAGAACTGTTCTTGAAAAAGAGCAGTGCTTGAAAGGGCTCTCTCAGCCCCGCCTACCTCACAGGGTGTCTGTTGTGGGGAGGGGAAGGGAAAGGAGTTTGTAAGCTGCTCTGAGACTCCTTTGGGGAGTGAAGGGCAGGGTATAAATCCAATCTCCTCCTCCTCCTCCTCCTAAACCAAGGCTCCCTCACTTCTTTAAGCCTGCAGATATCTTTGGAATTTTGAGAGGGGGTGTGAGTGCCACCCCAAAGACCTGCACCGGGAGGCAAAGTCAAATTCAGTACCTCCCTCCTTGCTTTGCAAAAGAATTCCAGAAGGGGAAGAAAGGAAATGAAGGAAAGATCAAGGGGGGGGGGTGGGGAAGGCAGAAAGAGAAACGGTGGTGGTGGAAAGTGCCATCAAGTCACAGCTGACTTATGGCGACCCGACTCGATAGAGTTTTCAAGGCAAGAGACGTTCAGAGGTGGTTTGCCATTGCCTGCCTCCATGTCATGACTCTGGTATTCCTTTGAGGTCTCCCATCCAATACTAGCCAGGGTTGAACCTGCTTAGCTTCCAAGATCTGATGAGATCAGCCTGGCCTGTGCCAAGGCTGATGGAAATAGAAATATGATTTAAAAATAGGAGGAAAATCCTGAAAGGGAAGGGAGGGAGAAAGATATAGGAGATTAAAAAGAAATGAAGAAAAATCCAAGGGAGGAATGGAACACACACTGACTAAGAAAACACCAAGGGCTTACCAGGCCTTGTGATCTTCCACCAGCTGTGACTACTATGGGAACTGTGGGAAAACCTTTCATTTGAATGAGGGCAGCCAGAAATGAGTCCTGCCTTACAACAGCCCTGCTCACTTTCTGAAAAGCTTGGCAGGTGCCAGGGGAAGTACTGGTGGGTGCCATGGTGCTCATGGGCCCCACATTTAAGGAATCATGCTCTAAACCTTCTAGATGTTCTGTCTAGGGGCGTGTGGGATACACAAGCAGCAGGCTGGATCCCAGTAACTTTGCCGGTCTGTCAGAGGAGGGTACTATCTACTCTGTTCCCCCTCTTACTCTGCACTCATTGTTTTGCGTTTGTCGCACTGCACGTGTTCTCTTTTTATTGTTGCTGACTCTCTGGAGCTGATCTTGTATCAAAATAGAACCTAACTTGAACTTGAATGTTCTGTGGACAACGCTATACACTACACCACAACTTTGAATGGAACTGAATATTCCCCTTTCCCTGCGATGCTTATATTTTTGTGAACGGTTTTGGTTCTCCACTTTGTGCTTTCGGTTTTGTATGTTTGTATTGTATACACCTTGTAACGCGTAACATGTGTTATTAGGTATTTCAGGGTTGTTTGCCAGGAGGATCATAGGTGCTGCCACTGAGTACCACTGGAAGGAAAAGGGCACTCAGTGCCTCCACTGAATGGTGACAGGTGGTGGCAATGGAGGAATCAGTGTTGCCTTCATAGCACATAGAATCATAGAGTTGGAAGGGACCTCCAGGGTCATCTAGTCCAACCCTCTACACAATGCAGGAAATTCACAAATACCTCCCCTTCCACAATCCCAGTGACTGCTGTTCCACACCCAGAAGATGATAAAAAACCTCCAGGATCTCCAGCCAAACTGGCCTGGATAAAATTGCTTCCTGACCCCAAAGTGATAATCAGCATTTCCCTGGGCGTGTAAGAAAGGGCCCAAGAACTAAGAACTGAGGCAACCCTTCCTGCCCTCCCACTCATTATCTGCCCAAGTTCACAGAATCAGCATTGCTGTCAGATGGCCATCTAGCCTCTTTTTGAAAACCTCCAAAGAAGGAGAGCTCACCACTTTCCAAGGAAGCCTGTTGCACTGAGGAATTGCTCTAACTGTCAGGAAGTTCTTCTTAACGTTTAGCCAAAAACAATTCTGATTTGATTTCAATCTGTTGGTTCTAGTCCGACGTTCTGGAACCAAGTGAAGCTGTGTGTGTGTGCTCAGACTTTTTGTTGATTAACCTGTTCTGCATTTTTTTTTTGTCTGTGGACTGATCCTTCAGAGTGTGTATTCTGTAACTTTTTTATAATTGGATTGCTGGTGATCTAGTTTTTTTACTTTTGCCATCAAGTCACAGCTGACTTACAGCAACCCAGTGGGGTTTTCAAGGCAAGAGAAATTCAGAGGTGGTTTGCCATTGCCTGCCTTCACGTCACAACCCTGGTGTTCCTTGGTGGTCTCCCATCCAAATACTGACCAGGGCTGACCCTGTTTAGCTTCTGAGTACTGATGAGATCAGGCTAGCCTGGGCTATCTAGGTCTTTCCTTGTTTTAATGCTATTGTAAATATTGCTGATGATTTTTGATATGTCTATTACTACAGTTACTGTTAAGCTTGTATGATTCTGTTTTAATATTTGCATTGGTGTATGTTGTAGGCTTTCCAAAAGTCTTTGGGCTGAGGAGTGGGATATAAATGCAAAATATGAATTAAAAATAGGCTTAAAATAAAAAGGCTGTTGCTTTGGGACCTGGAACTGTTTTTTATTCTGGGCCATAATTACAAGTTTTAGCCAGTTTGGTGTAGTGGTTAAGTGTGCGGACTCTAATCTGGGAGAACCGGGTTTGATTCCCCACTCCTCCACTTGCACCTGCTGATGTGACCTTAGGTCAGTCACAAGCTCTGGCACAGCTGTCCTTTGAGGGGCAGGGTATAAAGCCACTCTCCTCCTCCTCCTCCTCCTCCTCCTCCTCCTCCTCCTCCTTCTTCTTCTTCTTTCTCTATGACAGACCTGAAGGAGAAAGAAAAATGGATATCCAGAGTAAACTAAATGAAAGATTCAAGTGTCCACTCAAGCCCAAGTACTTCTACAGTTCTTCAAGTTGAATGTGAAAAATATTATTGGGGACTCATACAGACAAATATTTGTAATCTTTACTAAGACCACCATTGGTGATGGTCAGATTTAAACTGCTATCAGTGCCAGTGCCAGTGCAGAGCTCAGTCCATCTAAACTACTTATCTTTCAAGACATCCTGGCTCACAGTTCACTTCACCCTCTTGTTTCTGAATGGCAGAGGCTCTCCAGTATCTCAGGAACCAACCATTCCATGCCATGTTACCTGAAATCCTTTAATCAGGAGGTGCCAGTGATGGAACCTGGAATTTTCTGCTTGGAAAGCATGTGCACTGAGCTTAGTCCCTCTCCTCTGAATCCAACCTTCCTCCAGCCTAAGGCACTTTCTTCCAACTGAAGTGGTTCTTCTGCTGGAGGGAGAGCCACTTAAGTTGGTGGAAGGCTCCTTAGGCTGGAGGAAGAGTCCAAGCTTTGTTTAGTCATGTGGTGAAGCTAGGGTATGATCCACTCCATCGTGCCAAGTGGTACAACTCCCACTGAATGTCACTTAAAAAGTGGGAACATTCTATGCAGAAAGGGATCTCTGTGACGGAGGAGGGTCACAAGATCCACACGTGGGTCCTGTACCACAGCCGGCCTGGCCGAGTTTAAAAACAGCCAAGTTTGGGCTGTGCTGGCCTCCCCTTCTCCAGGCTGGAACCCGATAAAGCAGTGGGCCCAGTTGGAGGAAGGACTGTCAAGAAAGGAGGTTGCTAAGGGTGGGCCAAAGGAAGACTTACCTGCAGGCAGCTCACTCAAGGAAGGAGTGGAGACAACTCCTAAGGAAGGAAGGAGCTCAGAGGAAAGTGGACCAGGCACCAGAGAGCGGCTCTGGGCAGAGCTACTACATAGGTGACGGGATGTGTGTGTCAACAGACAGTCTTCAAACCTAAAGAAGGGACCGAGGACTCAGAATAAAGGGACAGTACTCCTTAGCTGTGTGTGAAGAATGTAAAGGGCACAGGGCAGCTGATGATGAGGGTGGGCAAGATGGAGGTACATCTTGTGATGGGTGCCCTGCCCCTAGGGTTGACAGCTCTGGGTTGGGAAATTCTTTCAGATTTGGGGGGTGGAGTCTGGGGAGGGGAAGGACTTCAGCAGGCCAGAGAGGCCACCTTCCAAAGCAGCAATTTTATCCAGGGGAACTGATCTTTGTCACCTGGAGACCAGTTGAAATCCCAGGAGACCTCCAGCTACCACCTGGAAGTTGGCAGCCGTACCTGCCCCCCCGGAGGCACTGTTGAGCACAAGCGTGACAGTCTCTCTCTCTCTGTGAAGTGCTTACTAGAAAATACAGCTGAACATTGGAATGGACTGTTCAAAGAAAGACACTAGCTCTTCACGTTAGTCTGAATCACAGCCAATTGCCCTTCTAAAAAGGGTGTTGTAACAGTATACAATTTAATGGGCTCCATATAGGAGAACGTTGACACATTTCTATGGGCCATCCTATAAAAAAGTTCAGACCAGATTGCCTCAGTGGGACCCTCTGACCTTTAAAACCTGTAAATCTCCAATATGCTCTCTTTTCTCAGCTTGGACGCTCTGTTGACATAAGAAACGCCCTTTCTGCCTAACCACCAGCCGCCCACTCGTGTTCCACTGCAAGCGCTACTGATTCAATGCCAAGGATTTATAACCTAGAGCAAAGGCAATAAATCTGCTTTCAATTGCCCGTTACTCTGGGTCATTTCTTCCCAGCTGCACAGAGTGTGATATGATATCCCCAGAAGCAGGCTGTGAATGTAGAATGTCTCCTAATCGTGTTATCTATGCAGAAGCCACCGCATACTGTAATGTAATCATAACAAATTAATCCTCCCAGATTACCCCCCAGAAAGTAGGTAAATCCTAGTAACCCCATTTCACAGATGGAAAAGCTAAGCTGACTTGCCTAAAGCCAAACAATATGTCAAGCAATTGCTCCTTCCTTGGTAGGTTAGTCAGTACCACTCACCAAATCTCCCTGTGCTGAACACTGGGTTCCAGCTGAGCATTTCTGCACATCAATTAGCTAACAATTCAGGGCAGCGTAATCTTGCCACAAGCTGGCTACAGAGTGGTGTGCCTGTTAAGCCAGACAAATCCATTTTATGGGCAAGGTAGAATAGTCCCATGAAAATGAGGCGGATGCCCTGCGCTTTCATTCACATTTGATTCCAGGTGGTTTTCAGGGTCCACATTCTTCACCACTAAGCCAACTGAGGAATGTCAATGTACAACAGATTCCTGTGGACTAGACTGTGGCCCTGCTGCAGACTTGGTAGGTTTTGGTAGGTTATTCATATGGTGATGCCTGGGTCTGGGCTTCAGAAATGTGTTATGTACTGTCCCCAGCAGAATAGGTAGCTAGTATGTGCAGTATGAACTGTACAGAAATCGCACCTGCATTATGGACATTCAGGTCTCACAAAGCAAAAATGGGGAACTTTGAGGTACAAGTTCAGGCATCACACTCACCTCCAGCATATGAAACTGGCATTAAAATATACAGTGAAATCCAAAGGAGTGTCACACCATTCTAAGCCCAAGGACTTCAGTGGACTTACCATGGTGAAACTCTGTTTAGGATCGCGCTGACAATCACCTCAGCTCTATTGCCTGGACTAAATGTGCTGTTTGAAGGAATGCAGGATGCACTTTGAACAAACTGCAAGACTTGAGCTTGGCGTAATCTGAATGGCTAAGAGTTTGTCTCATGTTACATCTCTCCAGACAAACCAGTACAATGGAGACCACATCATGGAAATGGTCAACTGGATTCTCATTAGTTTCCCGTGATCACCTGACTATTTGCATGTCTTGCTCACCACTACAGATGGGCACAAACCGGCTCATGAATGAAAGTTTGTCATGAATTTTGGCCAGTTCATGGTTCATGAAACCAAATACATTGCAGGGTGACCAGTACAAACATTCCATGAACTTTCAAGCTGTTCATGGCAGTTTACGGTAGTTTGTGAATGGATACATTTCCAGACAGACTGTCTCCACTCAATTAAAATGTTTACAAAACTTCAAACCAACCTTGTGTGTGTGTGTGTGTGTGTAATTCTCTAATCTTGGAAACACTAATAAGCTTAACAGGCACTGCTGGCTGTCAATAACAGGGTTCCTGTTCTGCTCTATGGGATCAGAATGCTATGTATACGCTCAGCTCAGCTCCACAGCTTCTTCTCTGTTGATTGTTGACAGGTAGACAGAGAGGCAGGGAACTTGTTAAAAGCAGAGCACATTCATTTATTCCTGCTTGTAAATGTAAACTCCTTTCCCCTGTAAACTCCTCAAGGCTCTGAGCCACCATGTCTGTCTGCTCATGCTTAGTACTCCCTCATGATCACCTCTATTGAATCGTTTGCCAGTGCACGCCTAGCACCTTTGGGTGGACTCAGGGGACTTGGCAAGGTACTCCCTCACGATCACCCCTATTGAATCGTCTGCCATTGCACGCCTGGCACCTCTGCCGCTGCTGACCTCCCAGTTTACCACTGACAACCAGTAGTGGAGCTTCTCCCTGGTTGGGCTCTTTGAGGCAGAGGGCTGTGGCTCCTCCTCCTCTTCCCCCCGGTGTTCCCTCTGGCCCTGTCTGTTGGCCTGTAACCTCCACTCTTTTTTGCAGAGCTCACAGTTCCATTGAATGAGCTCTGCATTCAGGAGGGCAACACTGCCTTTTATCCGGGGGTCATAGAAACAGGCCAGCTTGTACTCCCTTTACTTGTGGAGAGGATGCAACCTGGTGGTGATGCCTACCTGCAACCACTTTGACAGTGCAGAGTCCAGTGCCCCATCCAGCCCTCCAATGAGGGGAATGACTTGCCCCAGGCTGGCTGTATGGGTGGAGAGAATGTTGGTGGTGTCCTGGAAGGGCGTGAGGACATGCACCATTTGGGAGCGGGCCAGCCCGTTGTTGGAGCTGATGCTGAGCTCCTTTTCCCCATGCAGGATGGTCATGGAGGAGGTGTGAGAAGTGGGTGGCCAGGCACAGGCAGGTCTCCAGCATGGACCTCATCTTGAGAGGGGCAGCATCCTAGGAGGTCCTGACAGTGCTCCCCAGCCCTAGAGCAGTTTTTGCTACCAGGTGAAACATGTGCACCAGGCAGATTATGTCCTTGAGGTGCACAGCCTTCACCTCTATCAGCATGTTGGCGCTGGCATCCACGACCACGTAGCTACAGATAATATTGCCGCTGCCCACCCACTCCTTCAGGCTACTCTGTATCATGGTGGCAATGTTTTGCACCATGTGGTCTGCATGAATCCCCTGCACATGGAGCACTTTGTAGCCCGGTGACAGGACTTTCTTGTCCTGGGGCCTGGGTCATGTTCTGATAGTTCTGCTGGCTGCTCCAGAGGTCTGCTGTGAAGTGCTTGGTTCTGCCTTGTATTTTGAAGAGCTGAGCACTGATCATTGCCACTGCAGCTCCTCCACGAGGGAGAAGGGTCCTTCACTAGGGAGAAGTGCCGATGAGGTGAGTGACTCCTTCCTGGATGGCACTGTTGGCATTCCCAGGGGAAATGATCTCTTGGAGGGTGGCCTGCCTTGATGTCCCACCCACGGCACCCCAACTCCAGGGAGCCTTTCTTGGAGGGGCATCCTGCTACCCCTCCACTTCTCCCTGCTGAGAGGGAATGGGCCTCGTCTTCCTCCTGCTGGCCACTTTTTCCTCTGGTGGCAATATAGTTGGGTACACCCTTTGCAAATTCCTGTAGAGAACAATTGTTGGAGGGTTGAGATCCTCTGGACATGGGTGTGGCACACCTGGCACTCTGCCACAGATGGGTCACTGGGGAGGGTGTGGAAATGTTTCCAAACTGTGGGCTCCCCCCCTCCCCGAATCACTGCTGTCAGAGTCTTCCTCTCCAAAGAGTGTTAGCAACTGCTGGTATCTCTGGGCAGTGCTATCAACTCTCTTGCCTCTGTGGAGAGACCCAGGAACAGATCAGGGGAAGGAGGCTCCAAGACCCCTGGTGATGGCCTGCTAGGACTGGGCTCTGGTGGGCTGGCAGGATGGGTTTAGTCCCTGGGGATGGGTGCCTGTGGTACAGAGGGGGTGAAAGACTTCTTCCCCCCACAGTGAGCACCCTTTGCACCCACTTTCACCCTCATGGCACGCAGAAGTGTTCACACTCAGGAGGGGTGGAAGGATATAAACATGGAAGACCTTTTTGGGGATTCTGTAACTGGGATCCCAGAAATGTGATCTGCCCCCAATTTGGATAGCCTGTAGAGGAGCAGCCATCAAGGTGAGGTTCCTTGTGTGTTTGGTGTGTGTAGCTTGCAGGAGGTCCATTCTATACACTTTTGAATCTGCACCTGGCATTTCCCCCAAAAGCAGTTTCCCAGGGGCAGCTTCTTTGCAGGGCCATAACCCAGACCTCCAAAGACCAATTTTCACATAACTTGGTGGGCATGTAGAGGAGCATCAGAGGGATATCCCCTGTGAATTTGATGCCTCTAGCTTTCACAGGGTCCATTATATACACTCCTGAACCTTCTGAACCTGTGCCAGTCATTTCTGCCATTTCCTCAGAAACCACTTTTCTGGGGCACCTTCTTTGGGGGGCTGTAACTTGTACCCCATAAATCATCACCAAATTTTAAGGGAAGGCAGAGGAGAAACAGATAGAGGTCTCCTGTCAGTTTGGTACCTCTAGCTTGCTGGAGGATTGTTAAACCATGTCATGAACCTCAAGAACTGAACAAGTTGGTTTGGCTCCAAAAACTTTGTGACAGTTCGTAGTTCACGAACTGGGCACACCATGAACCACAAACTGAACCTCAGTTTCCTGGTTCATGCCCATCCCTACACACCAGATTGCAGTCATGAAGCTGATCATTTGTTGACATCCAATTGAAGGATTAGACTGCTTTTTTGTAGCTGCCATCTCCCCACCCGCTGTCTGACAGTGTGGAGCCACCTCCTCCAATTTTTAAAGATTTAATGGACCTGCCCATGTGGACTGGGCACAAGCTTCTACAAGCTGGAGTTTATTTGTTATTGATTTACCAAGGCATAAATAGCTTTTATACAAGTACCAAGCTACTTAGTTTGGTAGTATACTTGAGATTAACTGCAACAGGGGCTGTGGCTCAGTGGCAGAGCATTTGCTTGTGTGCATAAGGTCCCAGGTATCTCCAGGTAGTGGGTCAGTAAAAGTTGGAGAGCTATCACTGGTCAGAGGAAACAATACTGAACTTGATAAACCAATAATCTGACTTGGTATAAGGCAGATTCATGTGTGTTCAACTCGAAACATCAAAGTGATCTGATCAGGAGCTTGCCTCACATGTATCCAGGGGTGTAGCCAGAAAATTCTGAGTGGTGGGGTGTTGTGAAATTCTGTGGGGCAGGGGGTCTGGGGGAAAGAGAGCGAGAGAGAGCGAGAGAGCAGTGAGTGGCAAACCACGAGCCTGCCCACAGCAGAGGAAGAGGGCCCAACGACGGTCCCACTTTGCTTACACCAGCCCAGCCATGTGATCTGCTGTCATGGGACTGGGGCTGGCTTGGCTGCAGCAGGCGCAACGAGACCATCCCCCCAAGCCGAGCCCTCCCCCCTTTGCAGCAGGCGGGCTGACAGCTCACGGCCTGAGCGGCATTTAAAAGGGGGAGCCGAGTCCTTCTCCATGTTTAAAAGGGGGAGCCAAGTCCTCTTCCTCATCTACTGGCTTCCTTGTCTACATGAGTTGGGGAGGGGGGGAATCTCTGACTCTTTCTCTCTTTTGCATTTTGCCCTTTTATTTTATTTTTTGCCCTTTTATTTTATTTTGCTTTTTAAAAAAACTGTTTATTTTTCAGCCAAGAAAAAAGAAAATGAGACTGAAGCTTCCATGACTCTGCCTGGAGTCATTTTGGAAATCCCACACACACCTTCCTTTTTTAAAAAATTGATTTTTAAAATAGTCTCTTGAATTCCCCCCCCTCAGGTGGTGCTCATCTGTGTGTGGGGGGGTGCATTGCCCCCAAATACTCCCTCTGGCTATGGGCCTGACCTGAAAATCTCCTACGACACTCCACCACCACGAGAAAGAAACTTCCCCTCCCCAAGCAAGACATCTGATGTCAGGGAAGAGATGCCCATAGAGGAGTTCAGACTCTCAGGAGGAAGGGGATGCTGGGCTGAAACAGAGGCACAAACTCAGTACCTGCATTTGGAACCTACTGTACTTGAAATCAAAGGAGACAGGGAAAGAAGAGGCAGGTGGGGAGGCCACGGCTCAGTGGTAGAGCTTCCATTTTGCATGCAGAAGGGCTGGCGGCAGGGCAGAAAGTGGCTCAAGCATGATACTTCAGCCCCAGCGCCACCGCCACTGTGGCCACCATGGGATGCTACCCAGGTAATTTAATTAACTTTAATTTAACTGCCCCCTTAAAAATTTAAATGCCCCCTGAACAACAACAAAATTCCTGGCTACAGGCCTGTTTCAGGGGGTCTTCATTGTGGAGAAGTCCAAAGAGAGTTTGGAAATGCCCTGTTCATTCTTCATATTCCACATCTTCATGTGGTTTAGGTGGAGCTATGGTAGAACATCTGTTTTGTAAGTGGAAGATCCTAGGCTCAATCCCTGCATCTTCATTTAAAGGGATCAAGCAGAATGTGATATGAAAGCCCAAGACCCAGGAAAGCCAATAAGAATAGACAACACTGACTTTGATAGACCAATAATCTGGCTTATTATAGGGCAGATTAATGTATTCTTTATGCACAATTACTGGCATTTATGCATATTATCTGTTCAGCTCAAATTAGCCAGCTGAATATATCTGTAGGTACTTTGCTTTGAATGGCCTTATTTGAGTTATTCTCTGTATCCACACACAGGAATATACTTTTTCCATCCAGTGCCCATAAAACCCTTGGCTTGTGCCACATCACTTGACAGAACATTTAGTGTCACAACACTGGCATTAATAAGTAAAAGAACAATCCAACATGTCCATTATTATAATATAAGAAATTGATCTCTCATCAGCCAACACCACCTCCTCCCATCTTCTGAAGATGTCTTCACATATTTCTGCTTCTCACATTACTACATTTACAGAATGGTATCCAAACTGCTCTTCCCAAATGAAAACATTGATGAGCAGACTCACTGGGTCCTAATTATGCTGGACTTTATCCAACAGAAGCTTAGTAGACTGATAGCTTATTTTGCCCTTAAGCACTGTCCTCTGCGGTTCATTGACAGCATTTCTCTGTTATTTCTCTTAATGTTTTATGGTTCAGGGAAAGAAAGAGCAACAGCAGAATGGTCAGGAAATCACACACAACCTTACTTGAGTCAGTAATGTCTTTTATATAAAGGAAAGGAGTTTTTACAGCTACAGGCTGAATAGGCCTATATGGCTTGGATACAGTTGCCAAATCTAAATAATGTTCCATCTCCCATCAAGCCAGTGTTCTGACTTACAGCCTTTTAAATGGTTGTTCTATGGATGGGGTGAGCTAAAGGGCAGGTGTCTAGAGAAAAAAAGGGCAGGATGCTGAAAAACTGAAAGGAAGTGGTGTCAGGCTGAGGGTAGGGGTGTGCAAGGGGAAAAATCATTTTTTCCCTCAGATTCAGGTATAAAAGAGGGGAATTTATTCAGCATTTCTGAATATTCCTGAATACCAGTATTGGCATTTTATTCAGATTCAGGAAATATTCAGTAATGCCAAATATATTTGGCTCCATTATACCCTATGGGGCCATTATACACAATAGCAAATCTCCAAGGTTATATTCAGCAGGCTGGGGGAGGGGGTTTGAGGTAAAAGGTTCCCTTGCTCGAAAGCCAGTCAAATCCGACTCCAGGGTTGCAGTGCTCATCTCCGTTTCAAAGCCAAAGAGCCAGCGCTGTCCGAAGACATTTCCGTGGTCATGTGGCCGGCATGACTAAACACCAAGGCACATGGAACACTGTGAACCCAATTTGCAGTGTAGCTGCTGGAGCGTCTCCCCAAAAGAACCCCCACATTTCAAAAAGATTGGACCAGGGGGTCCAATTCTATGGGCACCCAAAGAGGGTGCCCCCATCCTTCTTGGTTTCAAGGGGGGGGGGGGATAGCAAGGCAATACAAACCCAGCAGAATGTCCCAGAGAATCTCTGCAGTTGAAAGTGAAGTGTGGGGGGCATTTTTGAAAGGTCAGCAGTAGAGCCAATGCAATGTGCCCAGCAGAGCCAGTGCCACTGTGACAGTGCAAAAACCCAACAGGACTAAGGTCAAATCTGAGAATCTCTGAAGTAGAAACTGAGGGGGCATTTCTGCAAGGACAGCAGAACCAGTGCAATGTACTAGTGCCCAGCAGCAGAACTCATTACCAACTTACTAGTGCCAAGCTGTGTTAACAACAGAACTAGCCAATGCCTCCTCAGTTTCTACTTCAGAGATTCTCAGATTTGACCTTAGTCCTGTTGGGTTTTGGCACTGCCACAGTGGCACTGGTTCTGCTGGGCACACTGCACTGGTTATGCTGCTGGCCTTGCAAAGATGCCCCCACCCCCACCCTTCACGTTCTACTGCAGAGATTCTCTGGGACATTCTGCTGGGCTTGTATTGCCTTGCTATCCCCCCATTGGAAACAATGAAGGATGGGGGCACCCTCTTTGGGTGCCCATAGAATTGGACCCCCTGGTCCAATCTTTTTGAAATGTGGGGGTTCTTTTGGGGAGAGGCTCCAGCAGCTGTGCTGCAAAATCTATTCAGCTTCTGAACAGATGCTCTGATTTGGTATTTGGCTTAATAAATACCTGGAAAATGTCAAAAAGGCATTATACAAGTATTTATTTGGCTCGGTAAATACCAAATGCACCCCCCCCCCCCAGTTGGGGGGGGT
>NW_015170913.1:380115-386161 GCF_001447785.1 Gekko japonicus | reverse complement strand
TACCCCTCCCACTTTTTTTTTTAAAAAAAAGAGCAGTTGCTCTGACAACAATGTTGAGTCACAATCATCTGCCCACAAGTTCTCATGGCCACAGAATCTATCAGACATAATTCAAGGGGAAGCTCTGAAAGGACCACCTTAAAGAGGACCAGAAGTAGTATTTGGAATTATCAGACCCAGAATGTGGGAGTCACTGTTCAGTGGAGAAGTCTGAACTGGCACTGACCTCCTCTGGGACTCCAGTGTAGGAGGCAGGGAGCAATAAATACAGAGCACAGTTCTAAGCCAGAGTTAAATATCTTGAAATGTATTTGAGAGGTAGAGCTCCGGCAGTCATCAGGCTGCATTTAGGGATATAAAGACTCAGTTTTGCATTCTGCTGGATCAACATCTGCCTCCCCTGTGAGCTCTCCCAGGTCCTGCAGAACTTGATTCCCATCTAGCCTTTGCTTCTAGAACCTCATTCACTGGCTCTTTGATATGCCCTCTATAGCTCTTCTGAGCATTGTTTCCCAGTATTGCACCCTCCCCATATTTCTGGAAAGTGGGCAAGGCCATTGCCCAGTGGGGCTTGTGGCTGGCAGCTGGTTCCCACCTTGAAAAGCACAAGCCAACCACAGTGATTTTAGCCCCTTGCTTGGAGCCTCCCTTCAGAATACTCATGGCCCAACCCGAGCAGCTTCCTGCACTGGGAAGCCTGAACATCCTTTATTTCCATCTCTGCCTTCTTCCTCTGTCCTCAGTATGGCACAGCAGGCTCCTACAGCTGCTGGCTAGATCCATCCCTTCCCTGCAGAGCCTGCATACAGCAATCATGTGGCTCTTTTGGTTGATGGCGACTGTGAATGTGGTTGTCTATGAACTACAGAGGGAGAACTTCTGATCTAGAACTTTCTGCCTGCTGCTGCATGACTTTTAGTGAATGTCACTACTACCATCCCGCCTTTGCTTAGTACCATTTGGGCTTGCAGTCTGGCTACAATAAGACAGAGATAGATCATAGTGAGCCACTGGGGAAAAGGCCACAATTGTATGAAGACCCTGCCTCGTGATGCAACTTACCACATCACCAGTACTTTGTCTCCAACATACAGTTAGCCCGATTTGATCACAGCAATGCAATTTATCCCTTAGATTCATCAGGCAGAGCAGCCACACACTATTCTCCCAGCAGTGCTGCCTGTCTAGCAAGTACCTGATCTGCAGTTGCCATGATGCAGACAGAATGGGGACAGTGCCTGCCTTGCATTCTGCACATTTCCAGAATCGGCCAGCAACCCCTCCCTTCCTCTCCATCAGAACTAGGACTGCCAATATTTCCTTCTTTTAAGGAAACAACTTTGCTTCAGAACTTTGTCAAACCAAGGGAAGAATATCTGTTTCAGAAATACACAGCGTTATAGTGCTCTATAGGGCAGATATTCATGCAACACCTGAGAGATTCATTTTTGCAATTCAGATTTGAGGTGGCGATTGGATTGTGGGTAGGGAAGAGAACCCATAAAGGTGGTGCATGCAAAGTTTCTTCAGATCCTTTGGAGACAGCACTGCAAGGGTCATCCAGCTTGCCTCAACCAGAGAAAGATGGAACTTCTGAAAGACAGTATAAATTTCTATTCTACAGTATAAACTTTTAAAAAGTATTTTAACCTGTGTAGTTACTGCAGCTTCTGTGGTTACTCCCACATTGGCCTGCACACATGTAAAGGTTTTGGACCATGTGGTTTGTTTTCATTGTCTGTTTACATAATATATACATGACAAAGTTCTCAACTGGCTAGAGCTTTTCTGATTTCTGGAGATACTCTTTAAATCCTTCATGTTCGGTTTAGAGCAGGGATCAAGATATAACAGGGGCTGACCTTGAGGAAGTTGTCAATTTTAGAATTTTGAGAAAGCATAGTGGGCACCACCACAAAATAGCTGCTCTGGTAGGTGGAACCAGTTTCAAAATGGCTGCCATTTGGTGCAACTATAAAACGTTTGGTGCAATGACAAAGCATTGGTGAGTCCCAAGCTAGGCATCCTCCTTTGGTGGAAGGAGCTGTTTCTGAATAGGCACTTCCTGCAGACCCAAAGATGATGAGTCCTGGGGACCTCTAAAGACCTCCTGCTCTACTGAGGTAGAAGAAAGTCAGGACTAGCTCTCTGTTTTCGCACCAGTAAACACGTCAGTGGGCACCACAGCACCTATGGCTGCCCTTTTGGAGATTACTGTGTTGGAATAAAAAGACCATGCCACGTGTTGGAACTGGTCTGTTAATGCTTTGCCTCCCTGGGCACATTACAGATTATAATGCACCTGCTGAATATGCACAGAACTGAGCAGCTGTTCTTTCAACCAGAAGGAAGTGGACTTGAAGCAGTGATGGAGAATAGGTGAAATGCCATGCTCAGTCGGTTAATAGCGGTCAGTGATGCTGAATAATCACATCAATGGGAAATGCGACTCAGTGTCATTAAATGTAGCAAGATTGTCCGGAGACATCCTGTTAGATCAGGCCATTGCTATACCTTAAGCTAAACCTTGTCATATAGTTCGTCCCCTTCGTCCCCAAGCTAATATTCTAGCAACAAGCCTAGAACAATGGGAGACTTCTAATAATATTTTATGTTTCTGAATACTTTCCAATCCCACAAGGTATGTGGAAGCATCTTATGACAACCAGCTGCTATTGTTAACTCCAGCAAATCCTGTTCTACAAATCTTGCCTGAGACCAGCTGACCCAAACAAGCTTCTAGTGTGTGTTCCCATCCTTGATGGACCTGGGAGTTGACAGAGAGTTTAGCTTTGCTTCTCAGCCTCAGAGCAAGCCGTAAAGGACTTGGTAAATGGCAGCCCTAGCTCTGCATCTCTATAATTTACTGCAATGCTATAGTCCATCAGGGGTAGAAAATCATCTTTATCTGTTTAGCAACACGTTCATTAAATAAACACCTTCCTGGCAGCGAGCAATTTCCTCAAGCGTTTCTGTGAAAAATGCCCTCAACCAGATTATGATGGGACATTTTTCACTGGCAGCATCCAGGGAAAGACAGGGCTGGAACTGAAACTCGTTCATCTAGCTTAGCCCAAATGCGATTTTAGATGCTTGGTATAATACAGACCATCGTTGGAGAGACAGCGTGGGTCAGCAGGCCCCAAATCTGATTTACTTTGTTTATTATTTTGTCTGCTCCAAAATCGGAATCATCCTTTACGGGATGTGCAATTTGCTGCCTGTGCCATTGGGTTCATTTCTGGGGGCTCACAATTAGCTTAACACAGATTTTACAGTGCACTAAAATGGGTCAGATTTTCAGATCCTTTTGGAAGTTCATCAGAAAGGTGTAACTTTGTGTAAGATTGCAAAGTTAATTAGTTTTATCATTAGTACTTGAAGCACTGCATACAAAACAAACATCATCATTGGTTTTCATTATGATCATTGCTGTGGTTTGTTAATAAGACTTACAGATCATTGTCATGAAATTCCCAACCTGCAGTACGAATTAAAAATAAAGAAGGCTAAAATATAAGTAGTAACAATTCAAGAGCCAGTACAAATGACAGGAGCAACAACAACAAATCAACAAATAATAATCAGCAGCAACCAAATACTGCTGCAATTTTTCTTTTTTTGCAAGGTTTGGTTCAAAACAGTGCAGTGCCTTTTTTCCCTTTTCAGATGTAAATGGTTGCTCTTGATTTAAAATTATTAGGGCTGGCTTTTCGTATTACAGATACCAGAAACGTTCCAGGTTGTGCATACAGCATTTCCAATTCTTGGGAGAGAACGTACTCTGTTTAAGGTGTGGAGATTATTTTGTTCTCCTTTCCATGCTATTGAATGCATGCTATAAATCTGTATGAGCTGGTGAACACTGCTAGATCTTTCTTTGTAACCCAATCATTTAAAAAGAAATTGTATTTCCTGTGTTCCCACTGTTGTTTTGTGAAAACAATTTTTGAAAATCAAGGAACATACTTGCAGGACTGTGAGCAGCTATAACATGATAAGTGAGTTTATTTATGCAGATATGTCTAGGCCAGATTGAGTAGTGTAGATGCAGGAGAGTGTAAGTCTGTCAAACAGTATGAAATCGGACCCCCATGGTGGGAGGAGTGCAACAACGTACAGTGTGAGAATGATTTGGGAAGGTATTTCCCCTTTAACTTTGTCTTAGTGTGTATTCACATTATGGCATGTTGTGTAGATGGTCCACTTTATGGGGTATCTCTATGTATTCTATGCTGCAAGAGTGGGCATTTTTGTCTGTCAAAGCTAGCAGTGGCAGAATCACTGCTGTTGACCCAAGCTGAGGACCTGCCAGAGCTGCTGTATGCTTTCTTCATGGCTATCAATAATTTCTATGCATATTTACTTTAAAATTTAGATCAGACCCCCCCCATTTAGATTAGGCGATGTAATAATAGTCATTTATACCTTGCCTTTGCCCCTGCTTTTCTGAAAGCCCAAAAAAGTTGGGATTTGTCCTATTCCTTAGAAGGTCCTCTTCCAAAATTAAGAGGAAGTTGCACCACTTTTCACCAACTGAGGCCAATCACACTGGCTGGTGAAGGGTGATGGACAGAAGCAATTACTGGGCAGCCCTAAAAGGTATTTGTGAATTTCCTGCATTGTGCAGGGGTTGGATTAGATTACCCTGGAGGTCCCTTCCAACTATATGATTCTTTGATTCTATGTTTATGATTCTGTACCAGTAAAAGCAGTTCCTCACGTATGTGGGTCCCAGGTCAAGAAGGGCTTTATATGACAAGGTGGCTCAGAGATTAAGATGCTGAGGTGCAGACAGAAAGGTCTGTAGATTGGCAGTTTGAAACCCTGGTGCCGCATGACGGAGTGAGCTCCCATCTCTGGCCCCAGCTTCTGCCAACCTAGCAGTTCGAAAGCAAGAAATTGCAAGTAGATAAATAGGTACCGCTTTGGTGGGAAGGTAACAGCGTTCCGTGTACCTTGCCATGTAGTCATGCCGGCCACATGACCATGGAGAAGTTTTCAGACAGCACTGGCTTTTCGGCTTGGAAACAGAGATGAGCACTGCCCCCTAGAGTCAGATTTGACTGACTTTTGAGCAAGGGAAACCTTTACCTTTACTAATAACAAGCACTTTGAAGTGAACATGGACACAGATCTGTAGCTAGTGTAGTTGCTTCAAAACTGGTGTAATATAGTCACATCTACCCACTTCAGTGAGCTGCTGATGGCTTCAAGATGTTTTCAAAGCAGGCCTGCATATAGCACGCGACCATAATCATGCCTTGAAGTTAAGCCAGCATGGATCAGCATGACAGTAATTCTGAGGTACAGAATTTCATAACCATTTGTAACTTTATTTCAACAAGCCATTAAAAGTCTAAAAACACTTCAAAGCTTCTTACATGCTCTAACAAACACAGTTTTAAATGACCTAACCCAGGAAGTTGGATTGCCAGCCTCCAGGTGGGGCCTGGAGATCTCCCAGAATTAAATGTGATCTCCAGACTACAGACCTTCAGCAGTAGGAGGCCTGGACTTCAAAGAAGATTTGAATAAGGAACTGGAATGACTGCTTGCCCTCTGAAGCCCAAAATAAGGTTTAGACTGCCACATGTTCAGGGGAATCTTTCGTTTGAGGGGACATATTGTGTTTCCTGGTCCAAAGTGCAGTTCTTGTGCCAGCTGCTCCAAAGTGGGGTGCCCCTAGGACAATCACACAAAGAGACACTGCGGCCAGGCTGCATCCCCAAACTATTTTGGACCACCCCAAAAGACACATCCTCACACTCCAGAGACTATCCCCTGCAAGAGGACATACAGTGGCGCCCAGTCCACACTGGTTTTGTCTAGGGTTGCCAGCCCTCAGGTCCGGATGGGGATTTCCCCACTTTTGGGGACTCTAATCTGCTGCCAGCCAGCTGGCCAGTGGGGGAAGCCCCAACTCAAGCCCCACCCCCAAGAGCAATCACCCTGGGGTAACCCTTCAACTCCTGCAAGATTTAAAGGGCTTCAGCTGATCGGCAGGGAGCATGTGGCCCGCCAATCAGCTGGAGGGCCCTTTAAA